>NC_040033.1:15923756-16094223 GCF_000972845.2 Larimichthys crocea | reverse complement strand
TGTATATGACTTTGAATTTCGCTTTTGTAGGTATAGGTATGCTCTGTGATGCTCTGTTTTTGAATGGACCGAGTTTCTTCTTCTCTCTTTTTAAAACAGAGATAAAAAGGATGTCTGTGTTTAAAAATTATGAACCGGGTGAGCCAACCTGCAGACTGTACGTGAAGAATATCGCAAAGCAAGTGGAAGAGAAAGTAGGTGCATTTATTTTACTGACCCATTATGTGTGTTTGTTGTCACTGGATATGATGCTTATTCTGGAGTTTTCATTTACTGCTTAGACTTTTAAACGTCATCAGAATTTGTCCTATTAACTGTTGTTTTTCTCAGGTTTTGCTATAGGATGTAAAGTCCCAAACCTCACATTATCTCTACATACAACAATAGAATCAATAAGTCATTCCTTTTATGCTTGACTGTTTATCCTATTTATTTCCAGGACCTGAAGTACATCTATGGGAGATACATCGACCCTTCGTCACAGAAGCCGAGAGAAACATGTATGTAAACTGCGTTCCTGGTGTCTAACTTTATTTCTTATTGACATGGCTCACGCGTCACTTCACCTTATCCTATCTCAAAGAGCTATTTTTGAACTCTGGCAATTTGTCACTTTCCCCTGAGAGTTTTTAGTAATTCATGCTGACTATGTGTTGTGATATTAATAAGTATCTAACCTGACGTAGCGATCATGAGGGACATTTTATTCGTGCATCAGCAGTACTTCAAAATGAATTTCCACTGAGTCATCAAACCAAGCTTATGTTGAGTAGAGCGCCAGACTCTCAACACAGATGTAGATGATGAAAAGCAAGATGCGACTGTGCCAAAGACACAAACTAAAGTGTGCCTTTTTTCTGTATGTGTTTTTGTTTACTCAAGTTCGTTTGAGTGAATTTTTTAGGAAATTTCTTATCTTACTTGTTCTACCTTGGCCCAGAAATCTGTGATTTTCATTTCAAACAAGCACAACTCACAGCAGGCTTGTAGAGATGCAGCGATATGCAAAATTAGGCTCGATAGTCTTGCGTCAAATTTTAACCATGTTCACAATTCTTTTCTCTTTTTGTCCGAGCCCTCTAGACCAAAAACGGGTTTCTGTCATCCAAGAAGAAGCTTTTTCCAAAGGTCTCCAGGTATAGAAATTTAAAACTATTAGACACTTTACTATTGAATTGCGACTCTCTTTTTTAAATGATGCAGTGTAGTCTTTAGTGGATCATACCATATCAGGTATTCTAAAGAAGTCAGTTGATGAGCCCGAAATGTGGCCTGCAACAAACTAGGTAACCCCGCCCCCTGTGAATAAAGACCTTGTGAATCCGGCTGTATTAACAGGGCAGAGTCTGTGTGGCAGCAAAGAACCAGCAACAACTTTGTGTGGTCTCCAACTTTCTCTGTGTTGTGTTTCTCATTTTGGATGTCCATGGAGAACGTCATACAGCACAGCTGTTCCCATTCACCTCTATTTATGTTGATTTTGTCATGTTGCTATCATAACACGATTTGGTCAGTCAGGCTGGCTGCCGGACTCCTTAGCAAATGTTGGCTATGATGCAGTTTTGTTGTTTGCCAATGAGAAATGGACGAAGAAGAGATTCAGCTGGTTTTGTATTCAGATGTTTCACTGCGAGCAGAGGTGTGGATGCAAATCCTCTTCACACAAAAACCGAGTTAAACAATTAGAAGGCTCGGTGTGTAGTCGAACTGACACTTCCTGAGCTTTTTCGGGTGGAGATTGCACTTCTGTGTTTACCACAATGTAATGTTAGCTGCTTTTATTTGATTGTCTGTTGTACCAAAGTACACATCCTGTACTGAACGACAGATGTACTAATACTCTAGTTTCTTCAGATTCTTAGGTGTCAGTGTTCCATAATTGTCAAGCCGATAACATTTACCTGTAACCCGAATCGCTTCATGTCGACTCGGCTCGGCCACAAGCCTCGAGTGATAATGATGTGTCTCTGCTTTGCTTTTTTTTTTCTCCTCAGGTTTGACATAGTGTTAATGAAGGAGGGGCGGATGAAAGGGCAGGCCTTCGTAGGACTCCCCACTGAGCAGAGTGCAGAGAAAGCCCTGCGGGAAACCAACGGCTACGTTCTGTATGACAAACCTCTCGTCGTCGTATCCTTTTTATACGCTTTTGCAAAATGAAACGAGCTCAAGGAGGAGTGAAAATCCAGGTAGAATATAGATGTACAATATAAAAATATTAGCTCTGTTTGCCGTTATGATATTTTTTTAATTTAAAGGAAAATATATTTAAATGAGAGGAATGCTCATTTGCAAACTTGAGCTGTTACTGGAGACAAATTGGAAAAAAAAAGTGGTTGGTTCTACCTGAAGCAAATTAACCCTAAAACACAAAACAAATTTGAATGGAGATGTACTTGTGGTGTAATATCAACCTCCTGTTCTATATCACCGCACCATTCTACATCGAGAACGGACGTTAAAACAAGTTTTGGGCAATATGTGAAAATATATCCCACAAGTGAGCAATTAAGAAAAGAAACATGTAAACCTGGTCTATACCAGTGCACAAGTGCAAGGGGCAGTTAAGAGGTTGTGTGTGATGATTATTAAGAGGACACCTCCCACCACAGATGTGTTGCTGGCTTTGGTCCTCTGTGCCTTGAGGACGGTGAGGATTAATTTCTGGCAGCCCTGAACCACCACCTGCTCTTCCTCAGTTCAACACTGATAATTGCACATCAACCTTTGAACTTGTCTAATGGAACAAGGCTATTGATTTTGATGGCGTTTTAATGTGCAGCCCATAACCAATTAGTTCGGCTACAGCATATTAGTCTTTAAATTCAAAGAATGGATAATGAAGTCCAGAATACAATTTACTTGAAGATGTCATCCTGTATGGAGCTGTATTTCAGGAGAGGCGTCAGCGCCGGAGCTCCAGGCTACATTTCAAACACTGATTTTTTAGCTTTGTACGTTTGAAGCAAATGTCTGTTTGTGATAGATATTAACATGATTCAGGAGCCCTAAAATTGTGTATCCATAAGACAAAATTCTGCTGGATTTGTGCATGCATTGTTTTCTGTGAATCCTTAAGGCTTCCGTGAATGAATCCAACATGGGAATAGCGGACCCTGCCATTACCAATAAAAAAAAAACAATACAAAGAAGGACTCCTAAATGTAAATGCAATTCAGTGGCCATTGCAGAAAAAAAATTGTTTGCGTGCTGAAAAGGTTGCAAACAGTTGGACTGGGACTGTTTTTGGGGGTTTTAATCTAGTTGGGGCATCAAAAAGCAGAGTAAGGTTCACTCTGGTACAGATGTCTTTTTAAGCAGTTATAGCAGAGGACAGCCGGCCCCAGTTTAGATTCCCTATAATGATTTTTTCAGTGCTAACCTGAGACTGCAGTATGTCACTTGCCAGAGGTTCCCCAAACAGCCTGCTACTAAAATTACTGACCTGAAAGAAAAACCTGCACGGAAACCTAGTAGTTTAAAGTTTAAAGTTCATTAACAAACAGCGCTAGAGCGACAGGCTTTCGCACATCTGTCTCCTCCCCGTTTATTTAACCTGTCACATCGAGGAGCAATTTATCAATCTGCGTGAATGACAGTAGCTGTCACTGAGTAAGTGAGCCGACCTCGGGAAAACAAGACACCCGAACTCTTCTAAGGTCCATTTTTGGCCAAAAGTCTTCTGGCATTTATGAGCAAACAGCTGCGACCTTTTCTTAAATTAAATTCATATGAGGCGGCAAGTGTCACGAGGAAGAACGCCCCTGTGGCTCAAAGATGCTGCATGCTACATGAGAATATGAGTGATATAAATCATCAGTCTGTGGTGAGCCGTCTGAGAACCTGTGTCCAAATTGGCTTTTTAGTGAGGTTGTTGTTTTGGTATTTATCTTTACTGCCCACAGACCTTAACTATAAATTCACAGCAATTTGCCAGATCTGCAAGACCAAAACCAGATAGCACAGATACCAAGAGAGGACCAAAACAACGATGAAACCAACAGGTGAGTGTGACATTAAAGCATCAGGGGATTTGCAGGGCAGTATTAAAATGAATGCTAATTTATGTTATAGTAATCTGTACTGTATGTATAGAACAAGCCTTATTGTAATGGTGTTTTATAATTACATTTGTGTCTATACTTTATTCAAGATACCAAGGCTTGATAGTGTGGCCCAGCTGAACCATTTGTATCCTTATTTTGGCATATCCTTTGGAAAGAACAAAAGAAAACGGGGGCGGTTTATTTGCAGTTATTGTGGCGCAATTGGAACGTAAAACAACTCGACCTGTATTGTAGTCTAAATTTAAACGGACTGCGTGCCTTGCTTTGTTTCTGTAGCTTATTGTATCTTATGTTCTCTGAAACACTTTGTTTAGTGGCGGCTCTGTGCTATTTTGGAGTTTCTTCAACTTTCTCATTATAATCTTCTCTACTTTGTTTGACTGAATTTCAGGTGATGGTCGTCAGATGTCGTCTTCTTTTATTATTAAATAAAAATTATTTTTTATTAAAATGACTTTTGTCATATTTTCTTTCAATCACAGCCTCAAGCGCATGTCACCATTTGCGGGTACACTTCAGTCAAACTATCATAACTGATTATCTTTAGTCCCAAACTTAAAGTCCTGACAGGCGAGTAAATACAGACAGAGGAAGGTATATGAGATCTAGATTGGCTCTGCAGCAGATGGTAGGCTGTCAGCACAGTGAAAAAAAAACAGAGTCCTGAAGAGACAGCAAACAAACCAAACAGACTGCAGTCTGGGAAATTGGTGGGACCGGGTTAGCTTACCTTTACAATCCTTGGCTGGCCCCATCTGTGTGATTATAGAGAGTAAATCTTGGAAGGTGAACTTCTCCCCTCAACAGACATCATAACTGAAGATCTGGGAATCAAATTGTTTTTTGTCGTCTTGGTGTAAGCAGTACTGTGAGGATGAATGTCAATCCCGTCAAGTTTAAGTTTCTAATGTCTGATCAGTAAGATGTTGAATTAGGGGAACACTTTACATTGCTGTGGTAAATGACCACCAACACAATAGCATCATAGCTTCTTCTCTTGTTTAAGCTCGAGCTGAAAAAGTTTCCTCTCAAACAAACTGTGCTGAACATGGAGATGGAGCTTATCAGTACACAAGCTGTAGTAACTTGATGTAGATGTTTAACTTTCTCCAAACCAGAACACAAACAAGTCAATGACAATCAACTGGAGGTCACAACTGCATTTGTGTCTCCGATTTTCTTGTTTATTTTTTATTAGCCAATTCAGTCATGGTAGGTAGGTGCAACCATGGCACTTCCTTGTAAATTAAAGAAACGTTTAAACCACAATATTGAATAGTAGAGTATGGTTGCATTGAAAGCAGTGTGAGTACCAAGGTTAATGTGATTTTCTTCTGCAATCCACGGGCTAAAGTCAGCCTTGTTGAACTTGCAAGTGCAAGTGCGCTGGCGACAGGTCGTGCTGTGCCAGGCGCTTTGCGCACACAGCAAAGAAACGCACCGAAGGTTTCAGTCCATAGTGTTTCTTTTGTTGTGTTGTGTCTGAAAGGGCCATTTGGGTCTTTGTGGTTCTTTATGATGAAGATTTTCAGACAATTTCAAAGACAACCAGTCTACAGTCAACAGTCTTTAGCTTCTCTGGACCTGGACCACATCTTTTTTTTTTTTTTGTAACTTTGAACAAATTCCCTTCAAAAATGTTTCAGTTTGGGGATCCCATAGCTCCAAAACCAAACAAACTACTGGGTTTAAAGATTCAAAATGGAACAGCTCCATTTTGGATCCCTTTCTGACTTTTCTGCATGATATTATTGCCCTGAAATAATTCAGAAAGCAGCTCTGATACCGTGGGCTATTTTAATTAACTGACAAGCCAGAGGAAACACAATGCTCTGTGGCTAACCAAGATTATTATCATAGCTCTTGTTTTGTAGCCTTGGCGGTTACACACATTTCTGTTTTAGATTTGACAGCAGGGGAAAAGTGCTCAAAAGAAAGGCGGATTCATTTTGAAGGAGGCATGTTGCGCCTCAAAAACCTCCATGTAATCGATTTCATTTAACCACCATCTGCTCCCTTACTGAAATTGTCCTGAATATTTCTCCTATTTCTCATCTATAAGCAGTCTGCACACACTGCTATCACCAACCAATCACGAATCAAGGACATAATCCGTTACGATTAATTTACCCTCCACGTGAGAGCGACTGCATAGCTACTAGTTATATTAACAGGCCTGTAATCTGTAGATGCAACAATGTTGGGTTAATGGGAGGTGACTGTGATATCTTCCAGACAGGAAATTGCTATAATTAAACAATTATCTGTGCCTCATTTAATTGCAATATGAGAGCATATGTCTCTAACTGTTATGATGCAACTTTAATCCTTTTATTTACTGCGACGCTTTCCAAGAACATTTTTTTGGGGGGAAAGATTTCACATCATGGTGTATTTGACCTGATTTTACTTTTATGCAACTTTCCTGTCAAATCCGTGGAAAATCAGCCCTGCTCGTGAGTTCAGCCTCACTCTGGTTAAGATCCAGACACACAGGGGTTATCAATCACGTGTGCTCATCTGGTTCGACCCTGCAGCTCATACGTCAACGCCAGTGTGAGGGAGGAGTTCCCATCTGTGCCCTACTCTGCCCGCCATCTCAACGATGACAAATGTGCCACCCGCAGTGGAAATATTGAGAGTTACCAGGACATTTATCAGGTAACATTTGAGCAATATGAAAGATAACCTTTTGTAAGTGGACGCAGATAAAGATGTATGTTCTGCCTTCCCTCCGCACAGGCTCCGTCTCTGGTTAATCCTGCAGCTACCCAGAAGTAATATGTGATAATATGTTTCTGATTTTGGGTTCAACCAGGTGTGTAGTGCGTTTGCTGGATGGAGCTCATGGATTTTGGTGTACATGTGCTCGGTGTTGTAAGATGCTGGTTGGCCAAACACACGTGGCCTATTCTTCTGGTCACTCTGTATGCTACATTATACTTGTACAGATTCAGTGCATTGGTTACCTGTAATCCTTTTTAAACCGTTAAAGTAAATACCAGAAACACTCAAGGCAACATCAACATGCCCCAGGCTACAAGGTATCTCCTAACACCCCCAATGACAACACCAATGTCTGAATTTACCTGTGGGCTTCTGTGCGGTGTTGTCAAGGTTTTGTTGGGTTTGGTGCAATGCAACCTTCTGTTTATACTGAATTTTAATGCACCCACAAGCTGGTATAAATCCGTCAGTCAGTCCATTCCCCATGCCACTGCAGACACACTCTCCTGTGAGCCTGTCTGCTGTGTTGCTTTGGGTTTAGCTGTGTTGGCAAAGTATTGGTTTGTCACATCAGGGACCTTTAATCAGAGACACTTAACATCAGGGAATTGCCCATTTATAGCAATTAGTTCTACAGATAGGTTTAGTGAAAAAAGGTTCTGCTCTGAACAAGCTCTCCAAGAATCTGAGCAGCAACGAGGACTCTGCAGGGACTCTGCACTAATCCACCTCTAAACGACACACATGGAAACCTCCCAGTTGAATCATCCGTGCAAAAGATTTAACAGTTACATTCGAAAATATGTTTCTTTGATAAGATGTTAAAAGGTAAAAAAAATAATTTCAACTCCCCACTCCCCAACACCCCACCACTTTATAGCAGGCGGAATATTAAGATTACGATGTTGAGAAAACAACGTGGTGTGCAACGGGTACATTTTCCCCCGTTTGGTGGGCATCAGAGTTCTGACCCAATCAGCAGCGACATCTGTAAACCCTGTGTATATAAAAGGTCGAGTAGTGCCTGTGTACGATTTTTGCTCCGTTTTCGGGACTAAACGCAGCCACAACGATTGCTTCAACTGACACTAAGGTTCATTTTATTACTTAGAGTGTCTCAGTTTAGTGTCCATTGGGTTGCAGGTCCTCTGGGGTCCTATCAGTCCCACATGATTGCTAAAGCAATTGATAGGGTCATTGACAGGACCCCGGGGGGTTAACAAAAATGAAATACCTTCCTCGGTGTGGTGGAGGAATTAGTGGCAAAGCTCTGTTCACGAATGGTCAACCACCAAAATGCCCTGCTAATGATCCGCATTTTGTTTGTAAAGAAACAAAAGAAAGAAAAACATAATCAATCGTGCTGCTCAGCAAGAGCATTTTATCAAATGTAGTATTAGTGATAACGCGCTCCACAAAATGCAGAATTCTAGATGAAGCAGTGGGAAACCGTTTCTTCTACTGAATTCTTAAGATTTATGATGCACAAAAAAAACAAAAACAATTTTATCAACATTTCTGCTTGTGTTCATTTTAATAGATGGTCTGTGTAGCCGGTGTTTTTAAAAACCTCACATTGTTTATTCCTTCTGTACAAATTTGCTGGTAAATTGACTCATATGTTTGGCACAGGCAGAAGATTTTAAGCAAAGGACTGATTTCTGTTACAAAAACACATTTAATCCATGTTTTAACACGCATCTTAATGGGCTTCATTTGTCAGACATAAATCTATTTCAATTTGGTAAAATACCATTACAATCAGTTTCAGAAGAAGACTGAAACATCAACAACAAGTACATACTAACCCACTACATAGATAATGATTACTTCTTGAGGTGTACTACACTGTATCCAAGTACATTTTGCACAGAGTTCAGCTCCATAATATTATAAGTCATGAGCTACTAGTAAGGTGCAGCCACCGGTGGGATTGAAATATTATGAATGAAAAAGCCTGTTCTCTTTTTTCCAGCCAACATCTATGAAAGCATCTGCTACAAAAATAATACACACATTCTTTCTGAATGTCAGCATATCGTTACCGGAAACCTAGCTGTTGGATGACATTAAAACTGACACTGAACCTACGTTACCTGAGGTTGCCTGCCCTGTGTGAATTAATGTTAGTGATTAATGCAGCAAGACGAGTTTACTTTGCAGCGAGCGATAGGATGGAGCCGTTGGGGAGCACCGGCCTCTCGTGGGCCACAGCTTCATTTGCATACATATGTAAGCGATTAAGGCAGAGTCGAGGCTTTGTTCAGTTTTATAACAAACATTTTTTTGCCAAGAAAACAGTGAGCAGGGCAGTGTAATGGAGATGTAGTATACAGTATAATCTGGAACCATTTTCCTTGACACAGCACAGCATTTTCTCTTTTTTGGCACAACTTCTTTCACATCTGCTCCCAAATAGAATTTCATCTGACCCTGAAACTTATTCAGCTTTACATTCTTTAGAGTCACCTTCCATTTTAGGCTAATTGTAGGCATTTATCATTGACAAATGTACACTGTACAAAGAGCGCCCACTTTATTATTGGATTCAGGTACTAACTCCCCACCTTGTTTTAAAATCTCCACCACAAAAAGAAAACATGGTAAAAGAACAGCAGCAGTGCACAATATGTAGTTGTTGAAAGTGTTTCTTGGAGCTGATGGCAAAACTAATACCTACAAGATGTGCTATAAATTCAAATTTCCTACAGCTTTCAGCTTTCCGTCTTGTCTCCTTGTTCGGTGGTGCATATGTCCTCTTTTCTCTGCATCTTCCATTTTTAAGCACAGGATGTAATAAAACCCTCAGTTTGCCATCTGCCTCTCCCCCTGAGCCATCACTACTCTCATGTACCCCCGCTAGTGTGTACAGTAAATAAATGAACACTACCAACCTGCAGGTAATTTTGATCTAGATGTTTGAAGCTCCTTTTAAGTCATTTATCTTCCTATTCTGATGTTGCCCATTTAAGCGCTTACACTGAATCAGTCACGCCTCAAAACACAGTTTGGCATTTATCTTATTTTTAATCAGCCCTGTGATGAACTAGCGATTTGTCCAGGGAGTACCCCGCCTCTCATCCAATGTCAGCTAGGATAAGCTCCAGCCCTCTGCGACCCTGATAAGGATAAGCAGTTCAAGAAGATGGATGGCTATATAGATTCATATAATTATATTCATCATGTATAGTAACATTTTGTTTTTGCAGCTCTTTGTAAGTGTATAGCCTTCTATAAGAGAAAATATGCAGTTAAATTGATTATAAAATCCCATCATCCCACCAGAATCATGAATGTTATGGAATACTGGAAAGGCTACCAAAATCCTTCTACCAGCACATTCAAAACTATTAATTAATTAATTATACCTCATGCAAACAAGGTATAATCCAAGTCTTAATGCTAAAATAAGCCACTACTGAAAGTGGCTTCATACAGAGATGAAAATCGTATCAATCTACTATTCTTTAAAATGACCCTAAATGGTTGGCTTGGACTAAAATTGTTACCCAGAATCCAACTTGACCACCACATCGTGAATATTTAATGACTGGGCTATAGGGCGGTCTGATGACATGTAAATAAAATTCCCGCCCCTAGATAGATTATGCCACATTCTGTTCACTGTAGGCTTTAAAGTAATCAAAGTGTGTTTTCTGGAAATGCTTTAAATCTCCTTGACCCTGGGGGCCTTCCAGCCACACACACACACACACACACACACACACACACGTCAATAAGTACAAAGCCATTGTAAATGTTCACCTTTAAATGATATATGATGAAATAACAGATAGTTTCCTACAGATTGATAATGGCCATGGCCACTGAGGTCACTGAGGGCTATGATTGTATTCACTGCACGCATCAGTGTGTCAGTCATCAGAATTGGACTAGAATACTCATTCAAGACTGACCAGAGACTCACAGATTATCTGACATGACAGAGTCACAGAATCGATGACAGATTTTAAGAAATGCTTTTGTATTTCACAACTGTAATTTTAAAGAATACATCTAGCGTGGTGCTTTGAAGCTTCGTTGGTGGCCTGCTCAGACATTTATTGGTGTTTTATTCGCATGATTATTTATGCAATTCATCATGTTTTCATCTCGGAGAGACTCAATTAAATCCAGGCAGACAGAGCATGCTGTCTGTCAGGACAAATTAGATCGTGGCATATACATGAGCTCTTTCTGAAAACAATTACTTTGTCCGTCTCGTTGACCTCAGTTTGAACTGAAACCACTATAAACAATTGATGCAACTCAATGAGGTTTTTTTTTTCCTTCCTGGACCAACTTAACGGTGAGCTCTTGCTGACGCTGAAGGAGCAAATAGTGGGAAGACACACACTGCTTACTCAACTCCAGAGTGTATGTATGGTCATCAGTCCAGAGCAAATGTGTCAATTTGAAGGTATGCTTATTCATTATGAAGAGAGTGATGGCTTTTCCATGCATATTTTATGCTTTTAAAGCTTGCAAGTTTCATGAAGTTGTCTGAATGAGTAGCATTGAAAAGTGAAGTGAAGTCATTTGCTTGAATAATTAATCTATAATGTCTTTGATGAGAATTATGACCAAGGTCATCAGTTTTATTTGAGCCACGAGGTTTATTTATTAATCTTAATTGCATATTAAGCTTGTTTATTGTGGGTGCATATGCATGGAATGTATTTCGTACATATACTGTGACAGAACAAAAATCATCTGATGTCCCACCTGAGCTCTTAATGGAGCGGCTTTTTCAGAAGACGAGACAGCTCTCTTAACAAGTTATGCAGTGGAAATGGTGAGAGCACAACATCTTTGTCAGTTATTGCATAGGCTTGTAAAGTCTGCCTCGGTATGTAAAAGTACACCCCGCTCTGCTATAAAGTGCTCATCCCCAATGCGAGTCGCTTCCTCCCTTTTCTGACATTACACCTCCTTTCTCATTGCTCTGCCCTGTGCTGTCCGAGTTGCCAACTAAATCTCAGCCTCATCTTGTCCGCCGTAACCTTGTTTATTCCCAACAGTGGCATTAGCAAAGCTGTAAAAGTATTTATGGGGGTACAAATGCGGGACAGCCAATCTAAGGTAAATCTATAAATCCTGGCTGTTGATTTCTCAGGGCCAGGAGGTGCAGGCCGGTGATCAGTAGAGGTAGAAAGTATTCCCCGAGTGACTCTATGTGACTAACGCACAGAGGCCGAGCAGCATGCCAAGCAGTGCTATGGCGACACTGTTTTGCTTGTAATATGGCCAAGCTGGCCTTCGCCTCTAAAGTGAAACACCGCCTGGCTATCCATCTACCATGAGCTGGTATCATTAGCTAACACCCAACAGGGACCTGACTCAGCATTTGGTGTGTCTGCATCTGTGTGTGTATCACATTTTGCATCCTGTCCTTGGTTTGTTTTGGGGATT
Organism: Larimichthys crocea; assembly: GCF_000972845.2. Taxonomy (NCBI): domain Eukaryota; kingdom Metazoa; phylum Chordata; class Actinopteri; family Sciaenidae; genus Larimichthys; species Larimichthys crocea. The sequence goes on along the minus strand of NC_040033.1, from coordinate 16,082,020 downwards.
GTAGTTACAATACAAACTATAGGGCTAACAATTATGAAAAAAAGCATAAAGAGCACAAGTGTACCCTATATTTCAAAGTGTTGTTACTTACGCTACTGTAAGTAGGACTATTACAGCTGCATTAACCAACCTTTGACCAATAGGGGGCAGAAAAACACATAAACAAGCTGAGATATACAGCCATCAGCAGCTTAAGAAGTTTTTAGAACTGATGTGAAGTTATAAAAAGTACTTACACATTGAAAAGATACAGCAAAATGTATTAGTATTTTGTCTGAGTCATGCTTCTGGCTACCAGATAAATGTAATATTCACTCTTTTTTCCGCTCTCCATCAGCTCCTAGGGAAAATATCTATGGTTTAACTGCAAGATGCCCTGTTACATTCACCAGGTAGTCTTATTCTGTGTCGTTTTGGTGCTGTGCAAAAGCATACAACAGGTTTGTAAAGTATTTTGCCAGATTTGTTCTGGTGTTTAAAAGAGTAACACAGACTATATTTAATGTAGGCCTTTCAACCAAAACAGTTAGCTAAAAGAGGCTAAAAGGGTTATGTAGTGGGGGAGAGTGGATAATTGTCTTTATGACCTCAGCTGAAGCACATAGCAGAAATTATGCAGAATGCACCATTATTTAATACTATAATTGTTCTTTTTTTAAATTGAATTGGTTGCAGATTCCTTTGCTAGCTATTCAGCAAAGTAGTAGAGTTACGTAGCTCAACCCAGAACATGTACTGCAGCTAGATGATTTGGGCCAATCTGCGTGGCTGGCAAATGAATCCAACAGGGAAGTGCCAAAAATAGCAGTTCCTTAAAGAGCCTCTTGAGGCTGGCACCAGAAGTAAGACTCCATAAGCCTTCATAACAGAAGTAAACATGTTTACAGCATGGTACAAATAATGGTTTCGGTCTCTATAGCTAATTTCATGATAATTGTAAGAGGTCATATGTGGTTATTTTCAGTAAACAGACTTCATTTTTCCCACCTCGGCTCCACCCACACTCCACATCTTTGCACATTTCTACCTTTGCTTTGACTAGTTGCTAGTTGTTTGTATCCATCTATGTATGAGGTCTATGATAGACAGACAATTTGTCCCTGGTGTTCACCTACCTTCCACCATGTGCCCTTGTGACTATGAATATTATGCAGTAAACATAGTAGTAGTAGTGCTACAGTAACAATGAGGGACAAGGGAAGGAAACCATAGAACTGCTCAAGGTAACAAACAGTACTCTGTCTGAGGAATACAAACCACTCAAATCAGCAGATGCAATATGTACCCAGTGTTGTTTTTGTGTATTATGTTTTATGAAAATAGGTGGAGATAGTATTACTTTCTGATAATGGGATTATAGTAGACAATAGATGTTGTCAAAGTTGTCAAGATCTCTGTTACTGTTGTAGTCAGTCTTCTAAAAAAGATTGTCATACTTACTTACTGTCAGTGTGTACAGGCTTTACTCACTCTTTCGGCAAAAGTAAGTTGAAGACATCTTTTCAACCTCAGTCAAACTTGTTTCTTCTTTTAACCTTGTGCTCTTCTCAGTATCGTGCAGGGAAGGAGCTTCCATCAGCTTCCATCTCTAATAAGATTTACAGAGAGTATAGCAGAGAGAGCAGGGTCATATGTCTTGGGAGCTCTACCCTCAATATTGGCAAGGAAATCAATGTGGTGAGTAAACCTACCAGCACAGTTTGCAATCAGCTGCTAGGCCAAAAGTAATCACTGAATTGAAATAATCCTGAAAGGTTTCCCCGTTGTAGCAAAGTTAATAACAAAAGAGTCATCCAGGCCTACGCCTTGAATTAGATATTAATCCCTGTATCAAGAATAATTACCAGAAGGGTTCAGAAACAGTGACCTTGCAGAGCGAGCCTCTCTGGTTGTCCATCTGGAGTCATTTCAACATTCAACAGGCGCCTTGGTTCCTGAATGTGTACTCAGTGACACAATTTGCAATGGGACAATATAGTTTCCCACTGCTTAATTCTTTGTACTACACTGTCAGAGAATAGTCCCTCGGCAGCCAGGAACCTCATCATCAACAATTTCTCTCTTGTTTACATTCATTCTGTCTAGATCTCCACTCATTCCCATCGCAGCTCTTTGTAAGCCTGCGCTATTGTCACGGTTTTGATAGACAGTCAGCCAACAGTCACTAATTAGCTGTGAATATTAGCTGTGTGCAGCTCTGGAAATTCCCTTCTAATACTCCTTAATGGGAGTCAGGTCATTTGTTAGTACTACTAGGGCAGATTGAAAGGCCTTACGTGTATGCACTCCCATTGAGCTTGCACATAAATCCTGTGTCTTTGCTGTTTTATTAATTAGGAGCCATAGCCAGCAAAGCACGACTCCTCTGTGAGGAGGACCAGTTGCACTTTATTCCTTTGTTCCTGAGCCTGTCTTGGTTTGGAGGGATAAGACAAACTCTCTCTGCCAGTTAACTGTCAGACAGCTAGGTCAGGTCTTTGTCAAAGCTCCAATCATTTTCCGTTTATGAGAGGCCAAGCAGAATCGGCTGCATTGCAATCCCCCCTTGTTTGCTTCTCCAAATGTAATTGCGATTTATTTCGCAATGCTGAGAAGTAAACACGGCCATATCTCACAGACACCATTCCATGAAAACCCATGTGTTGTATATGAATAAGTTTGATCATGTCCCACCTGAAGGCACTAAATGGATCACCAACTAATAACTGATCAGGTGTTTTTATCATTATTATGATTATTATATTTTATTTGGTGAGATGTTATCTCAGCATTCATTTAAAATGTGGATACTGTTTTATGTGATTTATCTGATGATTGTTCTTTTATTTTAGACGAGACTTTTAAATACATTTGTGGAAATATTTGCTTAACCTTTGATCTCTATTATAATGATTAATTTAAGGGAAGAGACACTCTTGAAGAACAACATGGCAGAGGCTGTTATGCTTAAATGCACACGCCCTTTTCATGTTGTTATCCTGTATGGCTACTTATATGTGGTCATACAGTTAACCTTTAAAGAATGGTTTGCACCGACATATAAAATTTGCATAATTTTTGTCCAGTTTTTAAGAACATCTGCAGAAAGGAAATGATCCGAGAAGATCCCGAGCATTCCCGGTAAAACACAGTTTCATCAGTACAGTTGACACTCTGAAGTTGAATGTTGTAAAGAGGTGACAACTTAAATTGCTAACAGCTGATAGTCAAAGAAAGTCAGCACTGTGGGTTTGTTAAAGCAGGGGAAAATGTCTTGTATCAATGTATTGTAGGTTATAGAGTTGATAGCACGTCATCAAAGGGCTAAAGCTTAGAAGCTGTTTCCACAAGTGTCGGAAACAATATTATAGTGTTTTGAAAAAGTCTGCACAATAGCTGCAGTATCATACCTTAAAATGTCAGTTCAACTTTAAACTTCCAGTGTTGAAGATCTTCTATTATAATTTCTGCAATTTCATCTGTGTTTCAGATACAGCGAGTTCATGTTCTACCTCCAAAGCTGCAACAAGGGGAGATGCAGCTTCCTAAACAGCACTGACCAACAGAATAATCTACCAAACACAGTGTTTTCCTGCTGTAAAATGGTTTGCAGTACATAACTGCTTATCTTTCATGGTCTTTGAGTACTGACAGCATGTGTGAGTGTGAGTATATGTGTGAAAGACAGAGATGTCAACCTCAGTCCCCCACGTCCTTTGTCCTTTGATATTGACACAGGAATCCTATTAGTTAGATGCAGGCTTGAGGTTATCCATCAAAAATTCTGCCCATCGCTCTCAGCTTCAACGTGTGAGTGTGAGTCCTCTACTTGGCCCTGCGTTTGTAAAGCAGCAGTAATGATCATGGAAAGCCGGGGCGAGAGATCTATCAGGTCCACCACTGAACTACAGGCACATCAGACGAACAGGCATGGTTTGGCATTTTTGATAGTGTGTGTGTGTGTGTACGTAGACACTGCTGTGCAGAGCTGCGGATGCGTGGTGGGGCTCGCTACATGGTGCTCTCTGCAGTGGGTCCCAGTGTGGCGTACAATAATGACCTGTCAGAAATGCAGGCCTCTGAAAACAGGGATAATCCACAGAGGCTATCTGACTAAATGAATTCTAACAGGAGCCAAGCCAACCCCATGAGACCACTGAAAAGCATAATCTATTCCACTGGCCTCTTATCAAAACTGACAAGAAAAAAAGAAGCACACCAAAATAGCACACGCTTGGAGAATATATTCTTTTTGTAGATCGCACTGTTGTTTGCTACAAGATAATTATTCTTTTATATAGAATGATGTCTTGTTTATTTGTTGTGCTCGGGTACTTCTCAAATCTGTTTATTTCGTCACATTGTTTTAAGCTGTTTTTCATTATTACAGCTTTTCTATTGGAGTCTCACTAGCCTGATGAAATTGTGTGTATACACTTCATCTCACTCACGTTTCATAAAGATGACATAGAAGGATATGCGACGTCACTATGCTGAGCCTCTTAGGTGTCACTCTTGTGTAGTTAGTGTGTATAATAAATTGAATTTGAGGATACCGTGACAGACCAATTTTATGGTTCAAAAGCGGTAGTGTACCCGCGGCCTGAGGCTTGTTTGAGAGTGGTTTTACACGTTTTATATGGACCCCAAAAAAAAGCCAGAGCTCTAGTTGCTGTCAAGAGAGCAGCTTAAAAGAGGAAGTTTGTGATAACAAATAATTCATTACAATTAAAGCTGCAAAAGAAGAAAAAAAAAATTGAAGTCAAATTTCATCACCATAAATAACAAAGTTTTACTGCAAAAGTGAGGAGCATCACACCCAGACTAAGTGAGTCACAGATTAATTCCAGGTGTCATTGTTGATATTCCACAAGGTCTTTTTTTGATTAGAGATGCAATACACACACTCAAAGCAAGGCATGTTCAAAAAGTTGAACCTGACACACTCATCATCACAATAATGTCAATTGTAATGGAACCTGCAACCAACTATAAACTACCTGAACGTGTGTGAGAGAGTTAGACTGACTGGGACTATGACGCTGGATTCATATAGTTATATCGTTCTGCAAACATAAAACTGCCAAATGGGAAAATGTGTTGTAGTAATTACAAGTTGGATATTGGAGATACTGTATTGTAGTGTACAAACCCAAGTAGTAAACATAGCGGTGCCTCCAATGCCACTGGCGAACAGTCAGCTGTGAAGTTAGAATTATCAGTTCTGTCTGCACAAACACAAACATGTATAGACTGGTTTTGGAAGAAAACTGTGCTTTTAAATTGAACTTGTGAAGTTTTGGGCCTGTGAGTGGGTGTTAGAAGACTGCACTTGCAAACAGTAGGTCATAATAAGAAAGATTTTAAAATATTCAGAACTGTCCTTCAGGATTAACTTCCAAAATTGTAATTGAGCTTTTGAAAGTACATGTCAAAGTCTATGAAACAGGGGGAGCGGACAGTTTGCTATGATGTTGCATGATTCCTGGCTGATTAAGTCTTTTAAGTGTTCAAAAACAAAAAAAACTGTCATCAGTCACTGCCACTTTGGGCTGCCAAAAATGTGAAGCTGCTTGAAAAAGTCCAAGGGAAATGGGCAAGGTGGATATTGCCTTTAAGACATAGCTGTTAGCTGTGTCAAAGATGCTTCCCTGTCAGATATAAATGACGTTGAAGCTGAACCCTCAGTCTGCCAAAATTACTTTTTGATGGAATCTTCGCCCCATAATAATCCTATTCGGTCAAATAATCAGTCTCCATATAGCTTAGAGCTTGAGTGAACCTAAACTGTCAGCATTCAATTAGGCAAAGATTCTGATCTCCCCTTGGCACAGCTTGTCAAGCTGAATAATATAGCCGTCACCCCTGAAGGTGAAAACCGTCCACTGCGTCGATGGAGACCTATTGTCTGGAGGATTGACAAGGGTTGATGCAACAGGCTAAAGTGAGTTAAGGCCTACACACACACACACATACACACACATGCGCTGACACACTCCCCTCTTTCCTCACTGCTCGTCCTCCCTCCGTCCCCAGGGAGGGTATTTTTCATGGTTTCAAACCGCCCAGCAGTGACAAGGCTCTGACAACCCCTGCTTACTGTGACACCTTTGTGGGTCCAGAGGAGGTTTCCACCACAATGCTTCCTTTGACGGGCCATCTTGAGAGAAAACACACACGTTATTTTGCCATAAAGCCCCATTTGATTGATTGGCACGGTCAAACTTTTTGGATTGAGAGATGCCACGGCAACACTTTGACAGAGATATATTCATTTTTTTTAGGGAGTCCCAGTGAAAGCTTATGAATGAACAATGATGCAAAGAGTGGAACTACTTTCTCAAAAACTTTGCCATTATCAAGTCTATTACCAGACTATGATTTACTATCATTAATACACACAGAATAACATTTACAGTACAGACTTACACAATAAAACAATGTGAAATATACAAAATGTCATCACAGACTTTCAATCAAACTACTACTTAACAACAGCAAATATGTTTTGAGAGAAACTAATGCTGCCTGAATTATGTTTTTAATCAACGTAATCATGAAACGTTTTTGAACTGGCATATCTGCAAAGTCACAAAATGTTTATGCGAAAAAAAAATCTTTAAAATATTCACTGACAACACATTTCATTTTATGTTTTCTGCTTGCACCTAACATTTCTATTGGTATGGTTAGGTATTCACAATATTTATTAAAGTAAAGTAAGTATTGATTATTGTATTGGCTTGAATATAAAATGACCCTGATACAAGACATAGATGAGTCTGTCCCTGTCCACTTCTGCAGTAAAGACATTGGGAGATAGAACAGGGATAAACAAGGCTGACTACAAACTCTACAGACTCTATAAACTGAAGTAAAAAAAAACTTGCTATCGCAACATTAAGACTGCAAAACAACCCATAACGGAGCCAGTAGTGAAAGAATTGCATAACTGGCTAATCCTCACAAACAATACAGCCCCATCTTTTTCAAACGTAATTTCCAGGACATTCTGTCTTGTATTCAAGCAAATTCAGTAAATATTGAAAAAGTCAACAATTACCACCCCGACCTCACCTCACTGATGTGCGTGGAGTACAATACTGAGTAGTATACAAGCATAATCTTCGAAGAAATAGTGTCTACGACATATGATTGGACAATTTGTTGCAAATGCTCTACTACACAGCCTTTCATTTGTAGAAATGTACAAATACTTCATTATCTCACTGATTGTTTGTCTCTTTGTTGAAAAGTTCCAATCTTCCAAGGTGTGTTTCATTATTATATTCAGAGTTGCGGCTGTAGCATATTCCTTCAGCGTGGCTCATTTAGGGAAGAGATGAAACTCATCAGCACTGAATGTATTTTCTCTTTGTTTTGATTATAATCTGTGCAGTATCCTTCTATTCTTTGGAAACTATCTCATTATTTTCTTGATCCTTGCTTTTGTTGATTCTGTTTTTTTCCCCCCTCGAGCCCTTCATCTTTGAGCCTTTTAACTAATGTCCTGTCCACAGAGATACCTGTAGCTGTACACTGAAGTGTTGTTTGTGTCAGAGGGCAGCGCCTTGCCTTCACAAAGAGGCCACGTCGGTTTCAGCTGACTGCAGCTGTGGCACTCGCCATGTGTGGCTGGGAGACTGGATACTTGCTACACAGCATCTCACTTACTGAATCCATCCCTTCCTCTCCCTTAAACCCTGCACAGGGACAGTCTCCCAAGGTCAGTCTACCTGCCACACACACACACACACACACACACACACACACACACACACACACACACACACACACCTATTCTCTCACTTCCCACAGTTGAGAACATTTCCCGTGAAATCAGGAATTGGTATGGCCGTGAAGTGGTCATTCACATGAGGGTAAGACGAGGGTGAAATGCCTGCATGACATCCCAATTTGTTGTCATGGCAACCTGGAGACTTGATGACAAACCTGGAAGCAAAGATACACATGCAAAAGAAGGAAAAAAAAAACAAAAGCATTGTAATAAATCATGTGTTTTTCCCAAAATTTGCCATGGTATGGTGAAGAATCTGAAAAATCTGAAAAAGAAAGGGAAAAAAATAAAATAAATAAGAGCAGCTGCTGACAGCTGGTGCCTTTGGGGGAATCAAGTGGAAAGGAGCATGTTTCTGGACCACAAAATGTGAGGCAAGTACTTTGACATTTTCTCCAAACCAACATTTGATGACTTTTACCCCAAGCAGAGGACACTGCAGACATTTTGGGTGAGTTCTCCTCCTTTTCCTCCTCCCCCCATCACTCAGTACCAAACCTCCCCCACCCTGCCTCAACATATTGCACCTGTTCAATTATTTAGCTCCTACTCTGTGGTTCGGTCCTGAGCCATAGTGAAAGCTGTACCTGCCGATTAGAGCGGGGCTTGTCACCGGAGCTGGCCAGATATCTCCGTCTTGTCGTTGTCTGAGCGAGAGAGATGCCTTTGGCCACATTACGCAGGAGGAAATGTCATTACCTCATTGCAGGCTTGTCATTTCCAGCCTTTGGTCTCCTCAGGGGAGCCAGGATTTGTATGCACATGAAGGTGTGTGTGCAACTCACACAACACAAATAAGGAATAAGGCCCGCACAGTGGTGGTTGCTTGTGTTTTCAATTGTAAAAACTAAAATGATTAAATCTCAAAGGTTTGACAAACCCCCCAAAAATCCAGTGAGTTCTTGTTGAGGTGGAGAATTTTGAAAAATGGAAGATCTCCATTCATAATAACTGTAATCATTTGGCAGCATGAAATTCAGTATTATATTGAAATTGGTTGAAAATATTCAGCATGTTATGTGTAATAAAATTGAATTTCATCCAAAAGTCTGAAAATACATTTTTTAGTGTGTCTTAAAAGTTGTAAAAGCTCAGACAGAAGGACATCTTGCTAATACCTCATGTATCTTAGTTTGTGTCTGTTGCAATTATAAAAAACAAAAGAAGAAGCAAGCTCCATAGTTAGTTGTATACAGCTGCTGCTGTGGTCTTAATGGACTTTTAACTTGTTGATATTATTTGTGGATTGCAATGATGTGATGGTAAATCAAGCAGAAATCATGAAGAGCCCATCTTTCCTCCCACTGGGGGGCACTGTTGAAGCAAATACAAGCCTCTAACACCTAATCTGCCTTGACTGTCCAAGGAACGCTTTAACCACAGCTCTGCCTTGGTCAGTTTTGGGGCGTTGTATCTTCTTAAACTTCTGTTTGTACCAGGAACAGCTGGAGTAGTAAGGTCTCCATTTTCCCAGCCCTTCTGTGTTTGGCTGGGGCCAAGGGCTTAAGAAAAGGATTGAAGATGGAGACTTAGAAAGTACCCTGTAAGCGTTGTCTGTGTGTGGGTGTGCATGTGGTTGCTTGTGTGTGATTGAACCTAAGAATATTCCACATTCTTCCTTCTCCCTGGAGATCCCTCATCCCACCAACACAACATTCGACAGTTTGTTTCTTGCCGGACTGTATTTACTGTGTGAATGTCTGTCCTCAATTTTCAGGCATAGATATGCAAATCACACTGGAGTTATTAATCGGAGTGTCACAGGGATTATGCAAATGAATGAAGACAGAGAGGCGAGAAACAGAGAGGAAAGAAAGGAGTCTGGATGTCAGCAAACTTGTGTTGGCATTCACCAGAGGGAGATAGTTTTGTCTGAAAGGGTCGGATCGTGGCTGTGATCATCGTCCTCTTGTTCTGACCTGATTCAGACAGTCCTGGTGAAAAGGTCGTCTTTATGTCGGGAGACGTTCAGAGCGGAAGGAGTCGAGGTCTGTCAGAGTAATGATGAGTCTGTTGTTTCACAAGGGAAAGCCAGACTACACGTTAATATTGATTTCCCTTTTGAATAGCTCAGCCAACAGTTTTGATGCGCAACAGATGCCGGTCCGACAGCTTGCACCAACATTAGACAGTGTGAGAATAAATACACAAACAGAGCAACAAATAGACACTGGGAATGGAATCTTAATGAAAAGTTCAGTTTTTATAGTGCCATATAATTTCAGAAAACATTCACACTTGTCTCGTTTTGATCACCTCCCGTGTGACACCTTGCTGGGAGAAGATTTGTCAGGGAGCAACGTTTTACAAATTTCATCTTGATAACATTTTCATAAAATGTCCCACAGTTTTCCAGCATGAAATTGGAAAGATGATGACATGCATGTAATCAATCCAAGCAAAGTTTTCATCGTATAAAATGGCATGGTAAAAAAGCATGATTAAATGACTCTAGAAAATTGATATCTGTATCATATTTTGTCCTATGGCACTGTACTTTCAAAGGTTTTCAACATAGGTACAGGCTGTCCATTAACAAATACACTAGTATGATTATATGCTGTAATGTCTTCTCATATCACATTATAGTGCCTAGAATCAATATTTTTGTCTTAACAGTGACCACTACTACTACTTGTTTGTGAAAAGGGTGATTCAAAGCAACAAATCCACAAAGAAGTTTTGTGTTTTTCAACTTATCCTTGGTTTCCGACCTACAACCTTACAGCCTGGTATCACCAAATGACATATGAATAAATAAAAGTAAAAATCAGCTTTTTGCATATCATTTTGCATCAATGTCTACTCATTATACTGGTGAGACAGCGTGTCATTTTAAATACTAATATCGGACAATACAAAAATTGACATCTGGCATGATTGAATTGGTCAGACAGACAAATAGACATGTGTGTGTCGCGTGTGGAAAAAAAGATCAACCTTAACTTATTTCAAGGTACGTAACATACATACCATGATGTTTTCCAAAGTCTAACCAAGTACTTTTGCTTCTTAAACCTAACCAAAATGCAGCCATTTCACAACATTTACCACAAGTTAACCACATGTCCAATAGTCATAATGGATGACACATGATGTGTCATGGTGACACAACAGGTAACCATTAGCAACTAATGCAACTAGTCAGAAACATGACTCTAAATGAATGCTAATGTCGCTACATATCTCCTAAATGTGTAACTAGGCAACTGCTTGCTAACAAGTTTGCCATATCAGCTTAAAAGGTGATAATAATGTCACAGTTGTATTCACAGCTGTTGAGGTTTTGGGCACACATCACTTTTGCTCCAACAGGGTTTCTCATTGTCTATATTTCTGAATCTTTTCATTCAGGTACACAAAGAAAATAATTATTTTTTGCTCTAAACTAAACAATATATTTACCTTGTGATGACTTCAGGAAACCAGAGCCATTCTGGGCTCCGGAATGGTATGCTATATGTCTGTTTGCCACAAGTGTCACAGGATCCCTGCTGTTGAAGACCACCACTACTCCTTAAAGCCTGTTTCCACTTGTCCCTAATCTACCTGTGGGACTTTACAGATTGGAAATAGATCACATGAGGAAAGCTTGGTACCTGCAGTGATTCTTTCCCGCCCTGGTGGACGATTATTGGCAGGTTTTGGGGCCCTGCCGCGAAGGGTGAACGGATGCATTTCTGCAGATGACTGTGAGGCAAGGAAAGATTGAATTCTCACTCCCTTCCGTCTGTGTGTGTGGTGGGGGAAATGTGTGAGTCTCCTAGAAATAGGCAGTGATAGATGAGGTACATGGAAGAAGACAGCTACCCCTGCTCTCCAGCCCGGCTGAATCAGGAAACTGTCTGCCAACTAAATGCCTCTCCCTCCTTCCCTCCCTCCCTCACGCTCTCATTATAATTTTCTCCCTTTCCTCTTGGCCTCCTCTCTTCCTCTGCTTACGAATCAATCGTTTTGTTAGTGCTTACCAGACAACAGATCTTTAGTCATTATGAGATTGTGCTTTATATCACTGCTTAATGAGCACTACATCCACTGCAAGCATTCCAGGCAGCAGCTAATGGTCAAAAAAAGCTACACTTTCTTCGCTTGCTTTTTCCCCGTGTGTGTATGACTATATATCTGAGTTAAATAAAATGTTTATATACTGTAAATGATGCAACTTGATGTAATTGTCTTCTGTCAAAACAAATTCAACTAGGTTCGAACAGTGGTAGAAACAAGCACTCCAATGTTATATATTCAAAGCGGACTGTTTTAAATGTGTCTCTTCAGAGTTTCCACTACACTTGAATAGGTGTCACACCACCTTATAGAGCTGCTGACCCTAAAAGAATTTAATTAGTGTTATTTTCAGTGGAGCTACATTGTGCCGTGATCGTCATGAAGGGATCGCTGTTGCAAAGTTGTTGTCTGTTGTTTGAAATATTCCTGCTCACACTTCAAGAGTGGATTTTATTTTAATATGTTACTGAAAGCACTCTAAGAGATTTCCTCTCATTGCAAAATCTCTGTAAATCACCAGTTGTGGTCTCTTGGGTGGATGACCAAGAGTCCCAGGTCCATTGAGCAAGGCCAAAAGTCATCTAATGACAGGTGGTGGCCATCTTTGACCTTTGACCTTTAGAAAGGTTCCCTGTTGAAACCCACTCCTCCAAGGTAAATGTTGTTTTTCATCCTTTCTGCTCAAGCCTCTTATTCCATCCTTTGAGTGCTTCTTTATTCATTGCTCGGATAAATGTACATGACCCCTTAAAATAACAGGAGCTGCCCCAGAGGGCACACTTGAGCGATGTGACATTCCAGCTAACCTGAGATGACTTTTAAAGAATGGATAAGTGAAGGACAGTCAGAGGATGGGGGGACAAGATGGAGGATAAAGGGGATGGCAGAATGAACACAATCAAATCAGTGTAAGCAGATAGGTTAAGCAGAAAAGGTTAGAGACAAAATATGAGACAAAAAAATTACGTTAAAGAAAATCTTTCCTTTTTGGCGCTGTTGGGTGGAGGATTTCAGTTTTTGGCTTGACAGCCTATTTCTTTGTCTGGAACACACACACTCATTAGTCCTCCCGAATAGGAAGATCTTCTCCCAGAAATTGAGACATACACATTTGACGGCTTATCGTCCTATAAAACACCTAAATGCAGTGTTTGAATTTGCATGCAGCCAAGACATGGTCTTCTGTCAAACACACAGGCGAGCACTCATCAAGGATTCCGTATTTAATCAGTAGACGTTAATGCTTTACAAACAGTCTCTGTAAAATGTTAAGCAGAGTTCCTAATTAGCCTATCGTGCAGTCATAATCACTTCAGAAATAAATTAAGCTGAAGGTATTTCAACGGGCTAATGACCTGCATTGGTCCTCACAGCCACCCTCTTCTACTAAGCTGTCATGTTCAAAGAGGAGCAATGAATAGCACTTACTTTGTTCCTAACCTCTTGCTCTGTAGCTCTATGGGTAAATATTATGTACTTATACTTTAGAACTACACTCAGCATACAGCATGTGTCCGTGTGTTTATTTGGATTGAAAATGCTTGCTGTAGTGACGGCCAAATTCATGTGCGGTAATGTTGCTTTTCATTTGAGCTCTTTGGGGGAAAGTCTTTCATTTTACTGGTTTTGATATATTGTTTGGATTTCTAAATTTGATTTGAATCATTTTCATTTCTATCCAAGTGTTTTCTTGAGCATTAAGACTACATTAGTTATATTAACGCGTTTAGTCATTGGGCAGCTAATGATAACTGATAATAATAAATAATTTTGATGACCACAAAACTCTGTCCCAGTAAGCATTTTCATGTTGAGCACTATCATCTCTGATTTTGTCTTTTTTTTTCAGCCTTTCATTTACTTATGCCCCCTGGACCAAATTATATTAGTTTACTGTGCTGCTGGTGTTGTTATTTTTACTACAGACTTTTTTTCACAGCAGCATTGCACAGGTTTGTCTGTTTCAGGGTCCTGTATGCTGCAGACCAGCTCACTGACACACAACTGTGTTAGATCATCCAATCTTTTTTAAGTAAGTAAGAATAGAATGCCACAAAGTAAAAAATCAGTTTCTCTGTTAGAAGAAATAATAAAATAATAATAATAATAATAAAAATAATGTATTCAGTAAAATCATTATTAACGAACTGTGCTTAATGTATAAAAAGAAAAGAAACTAATTGACCCTCTTTAGAAAGTTACTTCATAGGCTATATTGATAAAACATTATTGATTCATTATCATATCATTTTTATGCAGGTCAAGGAGGAGTTAAATTAGACAACTTAATCTATAAAACTGCATTATACTCTACTACTATAACAGAGGTTGTAACATTTTTAATTAACTAGTAACTAATATGCATGTTGCAGTCACATTATTACAGTAGGATAACAATACAAAGCGTAAATACAGTACTATTTACTTTGGTACATGTACTCAGTTACATTTTGATGTGGACGTAATTAGCTTCATTACCTCCAGCTGTGCTGTTAATCAGCCTGCTGTCCGCCAGGTGATGGCGTCATGGCGGCCTGCTGTGAGCTGAGAAGAAACTCCTGACCCTGCATCTTTCTGTTTGTCTGAACACGGAGAAACACAGATAAACACGGTGTGGTTCACCACAAACACGTAAGTAATTAATAAACACTTTTTAGTAAGGTTGCAGTATCGCCTGAAACAATGTTATTACCATGTCCTCCTTAATTGGTGTTTATTAATCGCGAATTAGCTAAAAGTACGAAACATGTCGACTTTGTTTAGCTCAGTGGTCAGTGTGTTTGTACGGTGTTGGCTTGAAACCATGTCATGTTTAACGTTATTTAGAGAAACATTTCTACTGTAAATGACTTATTTTGTTGATTTGAATTTGATATCTTAGAAATGGAGCCTCACATTGGGTGTTGGTGGTTGTTTACAGCAGCAACCTGCTTAAAGAAAGGGAGTGGGAATCCGCTAAAAGAAGGACAGAGAACAGGTGAGACATTTCTTTTTGACACAGTCCTAGGACATTTTGTCTCAGTTTCATCTCTAGAATATTCAGAAATAGTAATGGTAATAGTAATATGATTTTATACAATGTTTAATTCCTGTTTTGTTTCGTTAGACAAATTAATTGACTAATGGTCAATGACTAAACTAAATATTTAACAGTCTGGTGCTTCAGATTCAGAGGGCTCGACTTACGTAATATGGTGGGAACTAATTTTCATTAGTTTCATCAAGTGTAAAATCCCCTGAAATATATCCATGTGACCAAACAGGTTGGCATACTGTGTAAAATGTAAGTAGAAACAACATTTGATGTGCAAAACATTGAAACCCTGTATAATATTGAAAAAGGACAAGGACAACTTATTAAATGTATCAAATATATGCCTATTTTAAATTTGATGGAAGTGCAGTGTTTCAAAAAAGTAGTGACAGTGGCAAAAGACATGGAAAAGATGTGAAATGCTAAAAGAAAACACTTGGTGGAGAATCTCCATGATATAAAAAGTGCATCCCGGGGTTTCTGAAACATGGAGATATGTAAGTCTGCCATGTTGAACCACAGCAGCGACACAAAATGGTCAAACCAAACACTGATTCTAGAGAGAAAGCATTTCTTACTAATATCACGGCCACTGTGGCTTTTTCTAAGCCATTGGTTGGCAACTACCAAAACCAGCTCGCCAGCAGTAATATCACAGATTACTTTGATAGCCCCTGGTTCTGAACTACGTCTCCCTCATGACAGCAACAATTACCCATAGAATCACTTCCTATTTAACAAAATAAAAGGGTGAGAAAGTTAGTTTTTTGCAGCAGTACTTAAAAAGTTATGACCAAAGTTTGATATGATTTCTGCTGCTTTCCAGACAGACCTCTAAAATAGCCAACATTTGAAGTATAGGCATGAATAAAATAACACCAGTTCAGTAAACCATTTAGGCTTACACTTATGGGCCACAGTGCTACACATAAACAGTAACAAAGTCAGTTTCATTTTATGAATAACATTGACAGGAAAATCACTCACTGATGCCAAGGATAATTCTGAGAGTAAAATTCCAGATGTGTCCTCACCAGATTCTGTGTTTCTGCACCATAAGAACAAAATTGCATTGCACAACCTGTTCAGTCGTTCTACACTTGCATCCACAGCGTTTCACAAAGAACTTTGGGCATGAAAGATATTTATGATGAAATTACGAATGTCAGCAATCATTATGTCCGGTAAGATTTCAGAGGAAACATCACAGACACATCCAAAGCTTTGGCCAGAGCTGAACGAATTTGAAGGCTTTCCTTCGATGTTCGATCATACATAATACACACTCACACGCAGCAGAAAAAGCTTTGATTAGCAAGAAGTGATACTGGCATCAACTGTAAGTTTTTTTGGCCAAAAAGGAAAGAGCTCTTTTACAGCTCTCACAAATGATACAATCCAGCTTTGACAGTGCATTTCTATAGGATATATCTAATTATGCTGTATAGTCCAATCATTTGAATTTGGTTGATGGTGGGATCAGTCTGCTCTGTAATGATGTAGGCAGAAAATGCTGATGTGTTTATCACTCATACAGCAAACAGTGGGACTTCACAGCTACAATTTCCATGTCCACTTACGTTATTGATACACAGGATTGTTTTTCCAACTACAACTACTTTTCTAACCAACAATTTAGTTCAACAATGTGCTAAATGTGATTGGATTAATTAGGTCCTGCAAGCTGTTTTAAACTATGATTCCCTTCACTATATTTGACAAGTATATTTAAAAATTTAACTTGTGGAGCAAGCAACTATTACAAAAGTAATGTTTTTCAAGTAAAACACTTGAAAAACATTACTTTTGTAAAAGTTTAAAATGGAGATTTATTTTCAAATCCAACTGTAACCTGTCTTCTCTGAAAGGACCCACTCCACCAACCTTAACAACAGTCAATTTACTAGTCACAGCCTGTGAAAACAGTTGTATAATGAGCATTGTGGCTCTGGATGGAGGTCTGAAAAATGATTAATCATAATTTAGATTCAGGAGAGGGGTTTTTGGTGCATCACCCATATCATGCATTTGACCATTTACAGTTCTGTTAGATGCTCATACCCAGAGTAGACCTTTAACCTCATTCTTTGAAAAAGAGTCAGCTCAGTTTGCACAGACAAACTGATCCTGGTTTTGCTTTGCTAGATAAATTAGTCATGCTATTGACTGACTAATTGTTTCTGATTGATTCACTAAGAAAAAAGTGATTGTTAGTTGATCAGGTACAATAGTTAGCTCACTGGCAACACATCATTTGACAGCATCAGAAATAATGTATCACTGTCCACTGTTGAGGAAGTTTTGAATTAAGAACTGCAATTAACTCATTTTCTCAGATTGGGAACTTCATAACCACCCACATATTTGACATCTGAATCTAAATCTCACTCTCATTCAGTGTGTACTAACTTTTCTTATGTAAATTTGTGTCTTTGCTTCAGGGAAAATCATCCAGAGTGTGTATGCACCATGCTGAGCTGAAAGCTGCACCCTTCTTTTCACTGCTAACAGCAAGAGGATGTGTTACTGGAAGTAGCTGAGAAGTCTGGTGGTTTCTACCTTCACATGGTACAGTCACTTTTCATTCTTTATGCACACACACACACACACACACACACACACACACACACACACACACACACCCTACACTTCACACACTGGTTGCATAAAAAGATAATTTAATTTTACACCAAAGATTTTTATCAGCACTTGCCACTGACCGACACTGCCATTATGGTGCTGACGATAATCAATCTCAAATCAATTAGGCAGTAATTGCTGAGTCAATGGGGGAGGCTGGTTAAATATTGATAAGTGTCTAAAAGGCCCATCAGGGTCTATTGACAGCACAGGGAGACAGACAACACTGGTTCAGCTGAGAGGGGAGGGAGGAGTGATGGAGAGATGGCTTTGGGGCTTGGGTCATATTCTCTACTCAGGCTGGCCACTCTGGTAATCAATGCAAACCTGCTCTCTCTGTGGCTGTAAGCTGTGTTCATAACCTTGGCATCATTGTTGGAAGCACTTACTCTACAGTTATGAAACTATCTAGACCCTTGATAAGAGGAGAAATCACCCTCTTATATACGTGGCTGTGGGCATTGTTTTTGTTTATAAACCCTTTTGTGGTTTGGTGTCATTTGTCTCAATTGTGTAGATAACCGGCAAATCAGAGATGTTGATATTTCAAACGCAGCTTCACTAAGGGGAAACTGGTACAGGAATATGGCGTATAGGATTATTTAGACCTTTTTAACCTATTTACTTATATACTTATATACTACTTATATAAGCCATGTAAAAGCAATACAAAGGTCAATGTAAGGTGCATTCTTTGCAATAAAAACACAATTTCTTTTGCATACCGATAATTCTTGTGCATGCAGCATCCATTCCGGTATGTGCCTAGTGGTTCACCTCTAGGTTTGCCATGTAAATTTACTATTTACATCAAGTATATCATCCTCACTGACAGAATAAGAGAAGCAAAAGGCTAAAAGTTTTGTTATTTATTAGTTATCTGTTTCTGGCATATTTTCTCACTGTAACAACTTCATCTTGTGTCAATAATGCCTGCAACATGATTGATCTGGACATGTTCAGGGTGTTTTTCTTTTCTTTTTCACAGGTCATGGGCTGTTTTTATGTGGTGTTTTTACACCTATGTGTATGTGTGAGGATTTGGTGTCAGGTTGTTAATTTTCGACGACTGGCTACTAGAGCGCACTGTCTGACAGCACAATCAGTTCAGCATCATTTCTGCTTCAATGCTCTACATTAGTCTTAATCATGCAGTGAAGACTTAACTGCCTTTTCTTGATAATAAAACTGAGAAGAATAAGGATGATAATACGAATTATAAATATAATAAGGAAATGCTGTATTTCAGCCATATGGGCTTATTAGCCAAACGTTGATGTTTATGTTTGTGTTAGTTATGCATTTTAATATTGTTGCACCTGTTATTTTTTCCTTCCTGCATGGTTCAATTCATAGCAGCTGCTTCAGGAAGGATTAAAGATTTCCTTATTGTGGCTGTTTTTAATTGAGCAATTAGGTCTGCCACTTCATATTAAGCCACTTCAGTTTATTAGGCAGTCTTTTGCCCAAACAGTTTTTCCTCCCGGCATTGTATAACAAAACAAAACAAAAAAAATGAAAACCCTTAAACTTCAAATCTTGTTTGTGCCATGTAAGCCAAAGTGTAATATAATGTACATGATAGATCGTACTGCTCGAGTGATTGTGAAAGGGTTTTTGCATCATCAGCTAAATAGAAGCTCACTAGCTTGGCTTTTTTAAAGAATAATGGTCTTTCAAAAATGACACTACTGCACTAGCTGTGGCACACACGTTTGTTCGCATGTTTTTTTTAGCATGTTAAAAGTCTACAAGTTTATCAACATTTGTTAGGTGGTACCCACACGTCAGTGCCTAGTATTTTGGGAAAAAGAAAAAATCCTTTCCATGCAGTTTTTATTTGACAGCAGTGTGTGTTTGAAGGATTTCGACATTAACCTATTCAGTACTGGTACAGAATATTACTATTGTCAATTTGAGTGTAAACTGAAGTGGAAATATCAAAGTGCAGTGTCATTGATGGAATTTAAAACCCATATTAGTAGCACCATAGGCTGTGCCATTTGCAGTCTGACTTACATTGAGTCTGAAGCCTAAGACAGGAGATGAGCAAGGACTTTGTCCTAATTATCATGCTGGCTAAACATGCTGTATCGCTTAAATGGTGTTTGCAACAGGCGCAACCTCTGGCTGCTTATGGCAGCTACTTCCTGACACTCCCAATCAGCTTGATTGATTGGATCCTAAGCCACTCACTAACTCTGATTGGCAGTTTAATGACAAGGGGGAGGAGAATAGCTAAAGGAGACAGGGCATTTTATGGTACTTAGCTAATTCAGAGTAACTTTTTGTTCTTAAAACGTTTGTGTGTGAGTACCTCAGTTGTTGGCCTGCAATAAAGGCACCATCAGAAAACATATTCATCCATAATAATCTGTCTGGGCTCTTTTCTTCGGCTTTCCTAAAACTGTCACATCTATCAAGATTAGGTGACTGGTAGAGCCCAATTCTCCCATAAAATAAATCAATCTTACTGAATGCCTGCAACAACTGATGCCGACTGTCCAAGTGAGTCGTGGTATAACCAACTCTGACAAATATTCAAGGCTCAGACTGAACCACTGATTAGACAGCTAAGTGATCCATCTTCCATACTGATGTAACTCATGTAAGCATCCATCTGTATTTGTTTCTCATAGGCAGTTAATACTATTAGCCTTTTGAGAAGGGCATGATTTTCTGTAAATAATTTCCTTTTACAGTCATACATCAAGCCAGGGTGGTTTCAAGCTTTGGTTTCTTCTTTCATGCTGACCCTTCCTTTGTGTCCTTATTTGTGTTTTGACTTGTCTTGTTTAGTTCTGTTAAATTCTCCCTTCTGCTGTGATTAAGGTTACACTTTCTTAAAACCACCTATAATGGATCCAATACCCATGACACATTGCATGCTGTCATTTGCTCGAGCTCTGCTTTAAGAGCTAACTAACGTTCTTGATTAAATCGAATCAGAGGTATTTGACAATGCACTGCCAGCTCTTAGCTTCACCTTCTCATTCCATTCAAATGTGTTGTTTTCATACTGTATCCTTTCAGTGATAAATAGAATCTTTATCACTTTTCATCTACAGTGTCCCAATGGAGTAAATAGTTTGTAATCAGAGAATTAAAAGAGCATTTAATCTTAAAAGGCTTGTCGCGTGGGATCGCTTTGATGTGAGCTAACGAATGAATGAACACAACCTGAGGGCACTTAAGATGGAGATTGAGGTTGCGATAAGATGTGCCTTTGGAATACTAGCATGGAGTTGGCACACCCAGTGAAGACTAATCGTGTAAAGGAAATCTTTTCTTTGAACCCTTCCTGAGAATATGAATAAGATGAATTAACAGCAGCTGATTGCGTGGCACCTCAGGGCTTGTGCCAACACTTGCTTGTGCATTGTAGCAGAACTTTGAATTACAGAAACACCCTCCTGATACAAATCAGAGTTCAGTCTTTGGAAATATTATATAGCTTGTATGTGACAAAATGACAATGTAACAATTCTGACAAGTTTTATTACAAGTTTGTCACTTCAGATTTAATGTGACTAGCTGGGAAAATCTTGTAGAATTAGTGCATAACACTTTCCTCATCATTACATGTTGTTGAGGTGCTTTAGAGCTAGGCAGCTGTCTCCTGTTTGTTCTGCTGAGCTTGTTAGAGGACTCATTGTGAATGTGTGTAACAGTATAAGCTTGTGTGTGTGCTGAAATGACACTGCATGCTCAGCAAACCTCTCCAAGGTGAATAAATATTTTAAAAAGAGCAATAAAATAATAACTCAAAGGGGCTGTAAATACGGTTTTTGCTCCACAATTGAACAAAATGACCATAATATTTTGGTGGGATTGTAGATCAACGACAACTCAACAATTACTTGGCCAGAGAGTTCAAAAACTCTCTTCCAACTTCCAAATTTGAACATAGTCCCAATAAAACCCCACTCCACAGTGTTTTGACTTGTTCCATGATTGCACTTGACAGTTTTGCTATAGCTCTGCCTAATAGGCTAGCTAAATATTATATTTGTAAAAACATTGTAAAATTGTTTGTCATTTACTGGCCTGTGAAGACCAATTCAATTCAGCAGGACAGGACTTTACAGGGTGAGGGGGACCTGCATAAGAGAGAAAGGTCTGTAAATGTTGCAGTCTACAAACAGACACCGATAAGGTTCATTGCTCATTTGTAGGTGCATACATCTGTGGAAGTTCCACTAAAAAGCTTTTCATGAGGAAAACATCAGAAGTGTAAAATGACACCTCAAACATCAAGAATATACCAATATTTCTCTGTTAAAAATGTCATATATATACAGTTCACTGAATCACATTGAAGCCTTTGAAAGTGTCACTGGACACCAGAGGCACAGGAGGAAAGGTGACGTGATGTAACTAGGAGCAGATTGACTTCTTCAAGACTGGCCATTTGGTACAATTCTAATTAATCCACTAACTCTCCATGGGACTGCTGTTAGCACCACAGCCGTTCACACAAACTTACTTGGCCAAGGACACCAGCTAAGAGGAATTTAATCAATGTGATGGATAACATTTGTCTTTACAGCTCTCGCGGCAATTCCCATGTTAACCATTCAAGGCGACAGTACTTTTCCTTCCAAATGTTCTTGGCTCTTTTCTGCTGGCAAGTGATAAGTTAAAGTAGAACCTAAAGGCAGTAAGAAAAAGTAGAGTCACTGCACATCACTAGTGGGGTGGGAGGTGTGGGGGGGCAATGGAATACAACAAAAATGCACCTAGACATTTAAAAAGTCTGATAACAACTCCAGTTTTAGAAGTTTTATTCAAAGCCAGAAAGCTTGACAGACAAGACTTTGATGCCCGATGTAAACAAGATGTACGAGCAGCTTAGTGAAAATTAATTAAGATGAATTTGTGTGTCTCATTTCTGAACCGGAATATATATTCCAGGTATATTTGCGTGTATGCATGTCACCTTTTACATCTTTCCAGACTTAGGGGGGATTTTTAGCTTCCTTCTACATACAAACTGTAATGTCCAAGAACCCCAGAAAAGTGTTTATGAATAGTTAGGCCTTTTTGTCAACTGCCCCCACAGCTGACAGATCATTTTTGAAGACGTAATGATTCAACTCATGTCCATAATACAATGGAGGATACAATGAGCATCTAATGAAACTGCATTTATTTGTGTTTTTTTATTGTTTGTTTTTATAAGCACACTAACAATTTGAAAACATTGTAATTTCCTTTTCAAAATGTTGTTCCTGCTCAGTTAAATATAAAGCAGAATACAGCCACATTTGGCTTTCATGCTGCTTTGAGTGCAATAAATCCTGTTATGGATAATGATAAATGCCTCTTGAGTGATAGTTAATCACTGACTGGCAAGAAATGCAGCCTTTTGGGGGCCTTGATGTTATTTATGAAATTGCAGATTATATTCTATCATCACCTTATTTTTTCACATAGAAAATGCAGTGCAAAGTGATGTGACCATAATATCCTCAGAATGGCCGGGGGACTGGGTATAAACAGGTCATGCTGTATCATAAAAGGCGGTGTGCGGCCCATATGTTCGGTGCCTGCACAGTGTGGTAGCTGTTCACAGAGGGGCTGGAGGGTGTTGGGTGGAGGCAGAGAGCTGTTTTAATCACACAGCCCCTCCAGCTGTTGCCCACCAGGTGAACTCCGAAGTGTCTTCTTCCGACACCAGTGAAGGAGAGAAGACTCCTCGTGTGTCACCTGTTCTTTATTGTAACTCACAGTTGCGCTGGGCTATAACATAACTACAGAGAAAGCCGTGCACAGGACAGAGGGCGGCGAAATTGCAATACTGTGCAATCATGGGAGCTGACAGAGGGCTTTTTTTTGCTGTCACAGGTTGCCTCGTGCTATGCTGTGTACATGAGCAAGCAACCATACTAGACTGATGGGGTGATTTTGCATGAAGCATGTGTTCTTATGTGTCATGCAAGCAACTATTCCCTCTATCTTTCCCTCTGATATCCAAAAAGGCAACAACACTGTACAATATATTTAGAACATTATTACAAAACAGATGTCTAACATGTTTTGACAGATATTACCCTTTGCAATTGTTGCCATCAATAATGCAGTAAAAATTAGGAAATGTGGATGAATTACAGTAGAATGAATAACAATGAGTGACTTTTCACAGAAGTAGCTTGCAGTATAACAGAGTCAAACTGTAAAGTTGTTGTGACATTCACATAAAACCCAGCAGTCAGTGCACTAGAGATATAAAGACAACATGAGAAAAACAGTGAAGGAAAAACATGGGCCTGTCATGAATATTAATATTTGCAATTGTTTTGAGTCTGGTGGTCTCATTCAATGGAGCAAAAGTGTGATTGACAGCCGGATGGCAATGCCACACCAATCAATCAACCACTTGAATGAGCGGTATTCCCAATACCATATGCTGCCTACGTGTAGGACACTGCACTGTCTCACACTACCAATCTGCATTTTTTATAATTTGATTTGAATGACTAACAAGACCGACCAAGCGGGTGCTTGTAAAAAGGGTTGAATATTCAGTGAAAATGTTAATGCATCATTTTATGGAAATTAGGCACTAAGCCAAGAGGCAGCGGAGTTATAAACACCTGTTTGCTTTTGATGTTTTGTCACAAACTCACAGCCATTTCTGTCTGCAAAGTGAAGACTTTACTTTTACAGTGTGTAAGATTCATGGGCTTTTATTTACAGAAATTAAATCTAATA
Source organism: Larimichthys crocea (assembly GCF_000972845.2). Taxonomy (NCBI): domain Eukaryota; kingdom Metazoa; phylum Chordata; class Actinopteri; family Sciaenidae; genus Larimichthys; species Larimichthys crocea. The sequence continues at coordinate 16,057,850 of NC_040033.1, read as the reverse complement.
TTCATAACTATATTTTCTATGTAGTGTATAATCACCTGAAAAAAATTAATCATATTTTTGTAACCTTAGGATGAGCCTTTTATATCAACAGACACCACACGTCCTCTTCCACAGAGGGCTGCCATGTTTCTAGGAGCACAGAACTGATAAACCAAACACTGGCTGTATATGAGGATGTTTGCCTTTTTTTGGGTGTTTTGCACCCACCGTACTTGGAAGAAGAGAATTCTGCAATGCAGCCCTTAATGAGACAGCCTCACCTAAAGAGATTGGCTAACTAAGTAGACTCAAATTCTTGGACTTGATACAGTCTTGATACATTCTGGTCTTGGTCATGGCTTGGTTTAGCCCTTTTTGGCCCTTTTGAGGACTAAAACACACAAAAATAATAAAATAGAAGAAGGAACAGCTTTTGTGTGACATAAACTAGGTCTCTATTGAGTTAATGGGTCTGTGGAAGGCACATTACAAGGATGATGAAGTAATTAACTGATCTATATTGGAACTTTTCTTGAAGGAGGAGGGAAATTCTTCTTTCTCTCGACCAGAGCAGTGAAAGTCTGTCCTATGAAATATTCAAAAAGCTGTTTTTCCCTGGGATAGTAATTCATCATCTATATATAGCCTCCTTTTTATCACTCTTCCAGGATCATGGATGATTCCTGATTCCGGCAAAGCATTTTTTTCCCCTTACACTTGATGATGAGAAGAATGCTGGATGAATAAAATATTCAGCTGTCTACTTAGTCATAGTGATGGTGTGCAGGGCTATCATGTAAATAACCAGTGACCTACAGTCACCTACAGTTCAGCCAAAGGCAAAGGGAGTCAAGTTGTGATTTCAGAGTAAGAGTGGATGGTGATAGAAAGGGAGTTCTAGAAGTGATTAAGGGTGCAAGAGGCTGAAGCAGTATAGATGGAAATATTACACAATCTCTTCTTAATACCTGAGGGCGAGACACAAATGAATTACATACTAACAGGAGCTGAGTGCTAAGGTAATCAACACCTCCACATGGGGCGGAAAGTGTCTCTGAGCTGAAATTCTCAACATTTTTTGTGAAGTGATCCTAAAAAGAAACTGCGCAAATGACTAATTTTCTGCCAAATCAACCAGCACCATATTCACATACAATCACACATTATTTTAAAGACAGAAGTCAATGTAAAGCAAAGATTATTATTCAGCTTCAACAACTGATACGTTTTCAGCTCACTATCGAGCTAAATGCTTCAATTCCTACATAATGCCTGCACCCAGTGCACTGTATTTCATACAGGAGGGAGATTATTGAAATGATTTCTTTTTATCTTGCCTTCAGTGCTGTATTTTGCAAGGGATTGGGATGGGCCGAACAAGGTACCTTCAAAGAGCTGGGAAGACTTTGATGAGTCCACTTCCTCTTCCTCATGGATCAACAGGGCTGTGGCCTTTACTTGCTCCAGGGAAGACAAAGTCCTTCCTTGAACTTGTAATCAGCTCCTGGAGGAGAGCTTGAGCCAAGTGAAAGACTTGGGCTCAAGAAATGAAATCTCTACATATGACATGTGGTTTCACTGTGTGATTTTCATGCTTTAATTTCAAGGCACCGGGCTCTGTGTGAAATTAAGACGGTGGTATTATCTTTCATTAAAATAGATGCCTTTGCAATTTATTTTTATCCTTATGAGCCATCTGGATATTGCAGGTATTAAGATGCAGTTGTGGGAAATTACATGTTAGCATGAGGATGTTCATTCAAGACCAGCACATTAACATGATCAGTAGTGTTTAAGGATTCTGGCAAAAGCATATTGTGCTCCGAAAGACCATTTGTTACATTTATGTACTATTAGACAAAAACGAATATAAATTTAGGTTTCAAAAGATTTCTCATTTGTGCAAGATCAAAGCGGTGCACCAGTTCCACACTACATACTAGGGTTGTCACAATATTCAGTATTGGTACTAATGATATTTAGTACCTCAGAAAGAAACGATGACATGCAGCAAAGGACCACAGGTTGGAATCAAAGGGCCGAGTGTTAGTACATGATTCTACTTACCGCAATGCCACACTGCATATTAATTCTCAGCATGTTTTGACTGTATGCATACCAATAGTGCACCATAATAACTGGGGATTTCCACTGGGGACGTAAGCGCTGTGGAATGGCTGCACCACTGTTTTGCTCCGTCCTCTGCCTGGCATCAATCCCCACCGGGCGTGTGACGGCAGCGTGGTGCTGCTTTGCGAGCCAGCTGTATTCACGCAAGATCACAAGATCACGAGATAATCCTGAACGTTGCGAGACTGCAAGATTCCGTGATAAACTGTGTGTATAAAAGAAACAACAACAACAAACAGCTTACTTTGCTTTTCCAACGTAGAAGAAATTATAAAAAGGATCTGTTGTGTCATAAATTATTGTGTGTTGTTCCACTTCAACAATTAGTCTCTTGTCGTCCATGTTGAGACCCTGTGATCGATTGACTGCTGACCTGGTGCCGCCGGTCATGACGTAATGTTGATGTGAAGTAGGGATGTGCGATATATCGTTGTTTACGATATATTGTCAAAAACATTCACCATGGTAAGAATATGTCATCCCACGATAAAAACGATAAATTCCCATTGATGACGTATGTATGTGTGCGACACACTCACAGCCCAACACGCATATTGACAAACATGGCAGAAGGCGGAGCAGATACGCTCGGCAGCGAGGAGCTCTTTCCTAACTCTTCGGCCGGCAGTCAGACACTCAGATTGGTCAGACACTCAGACAGCCTGAAATGTCCGTGAAGCAGAGACTATCCAGGTGGATTCACGGAACAAACTCTGATAATCTACCTGCGTGTGTTCTCACTTTGTTTATTTCATGTACCAGCTTCTAAATCCAACTGAGTCCAACTTGCAATTTACGCCGCAAAATATAATGACACGAAGAAGTTTGATTTGTGTCCGATGATTAGAGAGCGAGAGAGACAGCGAGTGAGCAAGAGAATGAGAGAAAAAGAGCACGAGAGAGAGAGAGACAACAATAACAGAGAGTGAGCGCCGGCATTGATAAAGCTGTCATTAATCACAGAAATAAAAAGTTATTTCCTGATTGTTTCACAGCGGTTACATTCAGCAGGTATAGAAATGCCCACAGCAACACACCACCAGCTCCCCCTAGGCTTTATTATTATTTTAGTGATAGATTTACAGTCAAAAAGATTAGGCTGAATTGGTGTTTATTTATCGTTGTTTTTATTGTTACCGTGATAAATACCAGAAATTATCGGGATAAATTTTCTAGTCCATATCACCCATCCCTAATGTGAAGTTGTGATAGGCTACATGAACTGCGTATTGTGTTTTATTTTGAAAGGGGGCGGAAGTGTATTACGTTGATTCTGTGTCGGATTTCCTGTCTGGTGCAATCTGCTGTCTTGAGCTTCACGCGATTTAGCAACAGCTCCGTCAAAAAAAGCAGTGCTACAGAATGATAGCGCTGCAGCGCGGAGAGTCGCTGCTGGGACACTGCTGAGATGTTCCACAGCTCACCCGGTGGGAATGGTTTCATTGATTAGAGTGGCAGCGAACAGCTCCGGTGACCGCAGTGCAGCCATTCCACTTATTGTCAAGGTAAATTTAATGAAACAAACAGACAAAATATAGTGTAGATGGCTCCATAAAGATCAAAAACAAAAACTCATAGTTTGAAGTCTGATGGTGCACGTACCACTACCATTTCCTGATAATCTAAAATTATAAAATACGTTGATTTCTTGGAGAAAAAAACAAAACAGGAATTAAGACACATCATTGCTGACTAATTTTAATCAATTGTATAACTGGAATAAAGATTGAAAAATGCAAGACAAAAACAAAACAAAAACAAAAAATGTTAGAGTAGTTCAGTGAATGGCATGACTGAGGCCGGAAACCCCAGTCACTGATGGGCTTCCATTTAATTGGCCAGTGCAACTACTCAGTTGTGTTATGCATGTCACAGCTGCATTTATAAATCTAATCCTATAGTTTGATGTCAACAATCCAGAGAATTCGATATTTTGAGTTGACTAAAGTAGCCAATTCATTAGTGAAAAAACAGCTTCATTGAAAAAAAAAAATAATTTATCATACTGACATCTGATCCTTGCCTCAGATGTGGCACACTGTTGTCAGAGTTCAAATATTTTCAAATACACACAGGGTGGACTTGAGGCTGGACAGTCTTTTGAGTTGAAATGAGAGGAACTGCAGGGTGCCTTCTGCACAGTCAGGGAGCAGAGATGACCAAAGCAAACCCCTGTGTTGTTGTCTGCAATAGAGAGATGTGTTTAATGTTTAATGTCTTACAGTGGCATAAGCGTACCCAAAGTGTCCCATTTTCAGTACATTTAGTAGAAATAAAATATCTTGGCGCAACTTTCCTCATCAGGTGCTAATTGCCTGCAGTTTGGGAGCGCAATTTGAATAAAAGGAGCAGTGCAAATTTGCCCCACACTTTCACAGATACACTGTAAATCTGTCCCTCAATGTCTGGTAGGTATTTCTGTGGAAACATCCTCCTGGTCCCAAGAAGTGAAGGAAATTAGTTTGTTTGTAATGGACAGAAGAAGACCTGAATAGTGAACCAGGACCACAGAAAATGAGTCTTTTTATTAAAAAAAGAAAAGAAAGTCCAATGAAAAGGTTATCATATTCTTACCCACAATGATTGACAGGTGATATTTGGGAAGTTGATAGCAGAAACATCACGGCAATAAATTCTTAACACCAACATTGCAAAATTAAAACATTTCAGATATGAAAACTATGAACTACTGTTTGTGGTGGATTACATCATAGGATCATCATCAGCAGAAGACACAGAAGCAATCCCTCAGAAAGTTTAACTTGAACAATTGTCTTTCTGTCTATTAACAACCCCTCAGACCACCACATTCTCCAGACAAGGCTATATTAGATTTAATTAATTCTGTGGCTAGCAGTACTCAGAGGTAATGGGGATGCAGGTATGTGGCTCACAGCACAGGTCTGCAGGGCTGTAATGAACATGGCCAGGGTTCAGAGTGGATGTCTGGCGAGGGACACGGCAGGAGCTTGATTTGAGGGAATGCTGGAGGGATTGTAAACTCAGTGTGATGCTTGGCTGTAACAATAGAAGTTGCCTGCATTTAATTGGGTGCTGCTTGAGCATATTTCTTTGTGTTTCCTGTGACTTTTTAGATCATGGGCTATTAGCTCTTCAGAAAAGAGAATTTTGTCATGTGTTTAACTGAATGCTTTGATCAGGTTTGGCACAGTGGCTTAGCGATTAGCACTGTCACCTTACAGAAATGGACAGGCCTGGTATTTTCTGTTTAGAATAAGCGAGTTTTCATTTTCTGGATTTCCAAGGCCTTCCATTAGTAATTCTAAATGTGCAAAAAAGAGCCTATCACAAACTCTAGAGAGGCATAAAGTGCATGTAGACAATAACCTTCAGCATACCCGTGGTGCAGGTCGAGCTGGCAGCTGGAGTGTCCATCACAGATTAGAGGCTTGCAATGGTTTGTTTAGGCAACAAATACGCTGTTCTATGAGGCTTTGAGATAATCAGTGAATTACTCTCATGATAGGAATGATTTATAAAACATTGCCTCAGAGGGGATTGTTGCGATCCCAGTAATTGAAACACTAAGAACTGACTCTGTTGCCCAAATTACATTCTGCTGTTAGGTATGAACACTTCTCCCACAAGAAATTATGAAAATCATGACTGCATCTCTTAAACAGCAAAGACCAAGCAGGGCTCAATACCAGTGTATGTCTTGTCTCTTTGGTCATGGATCAGCAGGGATGGTAAACATGAGTGTGTTCTGTGTTCTGTGTAAAATTTTCTCAGTCAAAAAGGCCCATAGTATTAATAGTGCCAATACTCAACATAATCAACAATCTTAATCACAGCATTATTAGCAGTTCATCAAATGGCTTTAATGGTCATACAACCAACATAGCCAAAATAAAAGACCCATCAGTGTTCGCAGTACTTGTAACCGTTGTAGCAGTGGTAGTACATTTGTAGAGTAGTATTAGTCATTCCCTGTCCAACATCAACAAGTCAACAAGTAAATTGTTAACAGAAGAATCTTTTCTGTTTAGTACCTAAAGAGTTCATACACAGGATCACTTCATATCAGACATCTGCTGATGTGGAATTAACATCCTGCAGCAAAGCTCTTTCCACCACCCAGAGTGTTTATTTTCAGAAGTATAGACTCTGCTCAGATACAAACTCTGCAGAAGTTCTCTGGGTTCAACATATTATATTCCCTGGCATTCTGGTAAGAATATGCAGAATATAATATTGCTAGCTTCCTGGTGGTCGGTAATGCTGTTTTAATCAAATCTTCTTGTACGAGGGTTTCAGTCAGCAGGATGCCTCGTCTGTACAGACTGAAGGTCAGGGGGAATGTCTAAGATCAGCCTTGCTTGCCAGCTTACGTAGGCCACAACAGTGTGTAATCAGAGTGGATTAAATTGAAACACATGATTTGATTCACCTTCATCGTCATAATATCTGCTCCTTTCAAAACACGCTGTCTTCCCCAGCTGAGGACACAAAGCGTCAGCTGCTGTTTGTACCCTGCACACACCTTGTCCTCTTTTCTTAAGAAACAAAAACCATGAAAACACCAATTGCACACACAAACATAATATATACGGTAATGTTATTTGCATGCATGCATGCATTCACATGTGAGTGTGCATACATACACAGTGTAACCGTGCTGTGGTTCATTTCTCCTGTTACAAAGATAGCATTATTGATGTGATGGGTCACATTGCAATTTAGAGGCAATTAAAAGGTAATGAATGTGCTCAAATGAAACCTGTGTCTGGAGGGCATTTGCAGTGCATGGTAGAGATGATATATAAGTGTGAGCGTGTGTGTGTGTGTTTGTGTATGCTGGACACAGCCATTCATGTAGCTTTAAGCCAAAATATAATGACTCAAAGGGAAGTGCTTTTGAACATGACAGCTATTATCATATTTTAATAGTTATGGCATTGTGTTAATCTATTTAGTGTATAGTGAGTGCACTTACAACAGCACTGCAGCACACGTGTACCTTAATTATCAACAAAATACTTACCCTCCATTCATCCCATTAGACGTAGGTAGAATTGGCATGAAATTGAACGCTGTGGTGGCCCGACAGTCACTGGCCCTTTTTTTTCTCTTACCTTGACATGCACAGAGGACTAAACACTCTGTGACAAATTCATTTCTAACAAATGAAGTTTTCAAGTGGAACAGTTTTAAGCCTCGACTATCAATTAGGGACTTGCAGAAATTCGTTTTGCTTCTCACTGAGAAGAATCATTTTGGGGCCAGTTTAGTTTATTATTTATAAGACCTTTGTATATGTATCTGTCATTATTTGGATGATTATGAGTAGTTGGGAAAGTGACATTTATATCTCTGATTTAAAAACAAAGAAAAAAAAGCTATCTTTTTAATTGATTGTTTTCTTTAACCGGCAAGTTACATATTAGGCAGTGACCAATCGATGAAAGACTTAAAACAATGGTGCAGTCCTCTAAAATCTCTATCAATATATATGTACTATGCTATACATCAGCATTTGAAATCATATGTATTGATGTGCTGAATCTATCAGGCCCCAAGTATTATTGTATCATCTATTTCAGGTGTCTAACAACCTGAGGAGGAAAAATGTTTTTGTCATGCACAGATGTGTTTGCCTAAGGACACAATGCCTGCCATTATAAAGGAGAAATTTATAGCAGTATTACTCATTTTCATGTTCATTAGATCTCCCTAACCTTACAAACCTAACCAGGTATTACTTCCTAACTGTTCTCCTAGGTGTTTTTAATTAGTGAGGAATCCTCGTTATGTGAGGCAGATGGCACAATCCTCTGTCTTTTGTTAAAGTCACACTAATTAGGGTTCTCTGAGAAGATGCGTCTAACCAGAATCCTTAATAAGGGAGCCTGTTAAGCCAAGTAATAAGAAACCTGATGTCTCCACGACAGTGCTCACCTTGAAACTCGAAAATAGAAACCAGTCAATTTTTTCAGCACAGACCTTTTGTCAATGCTTTCCCTTTGTGTGTGTTGGAGGTAAATGTGATAATATGTTCAAAAGTGATTTTCTGTTTTGATTAACTTTAAAGTCAGCCTTTTAGATGTTGATAATATGTCATTACTTAATGATGCATACACATTTTGCTGGTGAAAATGTGGGTGAAAACCAGATTGATGATCAGTGATTACCTAGATATCAACTGTTAAATTAAACAACAGTTGAGTCAGGGAGGGAAAGCAATGTCTGCTAGCTTTTGTGTGAATGGAAATTGCTTGCACATCAAACCCTCCACATGTCAGTCCTCTATGCGCCTTCCAGCACTTTGAAAACAGGACTTTGAGGAAGATTTGTAGACGCTCTTATCTGAGTCCAGATACCCTCTTATAAACAAGCACAGATGGCAAATTAAGGCAAATATGCCCAAAATGAATCTAAGTGAATTTTGGCTTCTTCCACTGAATAGAGTCTGACAGAAAATAATGCTGGCTTGGGGTTTTGACATTCTAAAATATTATCATTCACACTCCATCTCCAGGAAATGATGTTACCTGATTTTAATTGCCATTGCCATCAATCATACTGTATAAAAAAAACAAAAAAAACAATAGTATTTTTCAGAGATACTTGCTGGTTGCACCATACTAATGTCTGATAAAGATCAAACAGACAGTATATGTGTGCTAAAGCTCATTGTATGTTTTACGTGAGCATTTTAGTGAATCTAGACATTACATTTATCTTTAAAAAGGTAAACCTTTTCTTTTTTCAAAGCAGCCATTTTCCTGCTTTTTATTGAAATTCAGAATTATCGGTTTCTACGGCAGATATTCCACGATGCCACCAGCAACATTCCCAGTCCCTGTAATCAGGCATAGACAATACAGAAAAAAGTAACAAAGCTGGACCAATCAAAATGTGCGGCTGCAGGCTGTATACATTTATTTTCTCTGGCTTTCACTCTGACACTGTGACACCCATCAACAATGTTTGTAGAAGAGTTTGCCTTTGCACTATACAATAAAGAGGGCACTGTATATTATTGTGTGATAAACTTTTGTATACTACTGTACTGTAAGGCAATCTTTGGAATAGTTTGACAGTTACATTTATATTTGCCTTTTCTTGTCACTGTTGAATTGCTACATTTCTTGGCGAGTCACTATCACCAACTGTCTGATTAGTGTTTTAACATCAACCCAAGGGACATTGTACAGCTTGAATGCCCAACACAGCTGCATGTCCACTGTACAGCAGCACCTACATACTTATGCACATGCTAGTAGAGCATGAAGTACAAACAAAAGACTGTAGCTTTTTCAGCTCCATGGTTTAAAATCCTGCTCTTCTTCAGCCCACTGCTGAAATGCAGTCTCAGTAAAAAAGTAAGGAAATGATTAAGTGTCATAATTACAAACACAAAAGTATAGAATTCAGCCATTCTGATACTTATTGGTTGCTTACCTTGGAAAAGGACAATATATATAAATCGCTAGACTTTCCTAGTGTGCAATCGATAATGGTTCAATAGCTCCTCATCTCCCCTGTGTACTAATGGCCAAAGCTGGCTTTACAGAAACAAACAAGACTGTGCTGAGAAAGACAACTCTATAGTTTGAGCTTCCTTCTTCAATTATGTGGTATTACTCAAACAACAAAGAGTTACCAGCACAAAGCTGATTCATTTTCCATTTGGTCAGGTTACGTTGCTTTGTGTCCTGCATCTCTTTTATCAGTCGCTTTTAAAAGAACTAATATGGACATCATAATTAGAGAGAATAATGCACCACTTAATTCAATTTGCTTTTTAAGATGGAATTAATAATAGCAGGGGTGAATGGAATTTTCTACCTGAATCATTTTCATAAATCTTAATAATGAAGTTCACTCCCTTGTTGGCTCGAAATGTCACACCTTGAACTCAGAAACATGGTGGCTTTCTCTCAAACCAATTAATCTTTAGGATGAACTCTTTCCCTTTTCCCAAGAACAAGCTTTCTATTACAGTAAGTCATCTTTCTGACAGAGTTTGGTTGCCTTGTCTGTGATATCATCGAAATCTTACGAGATGACGTATAGTACCTTTGTGTTTTATACAGCAATCTTCTCCATGCAATAAAACGAATAGAGGATATGTGCAAGTGTACGGCTGTTTTGCTTCATGTATTGTACACTTAGACATTAAAAACACACTAAAAGCATAAATATTGGTCATTAATAATGATACATTTCACAGATTAATTAATGCCCCATAAATCCAGTCTTTCGAGTTGAAACCAAACTGACTTTATGTCTCAGACTCTTAAAGACAATGTCAAATACATTCTGTCCACTTAAAAACAATAAAACGACAAATAAAAATGGGTATATCTTTAGCATGCAGATGCCACCTGCTTAGCCACTTGGCCAGCGTAGTGGAAAAAAACCTTAAATCTTTTAGTCACAACTTTTAGTTTTGAAAATTGCAGTGTCATGTTTCTTCTACTCGTAGTCTATCAAAGACTTTGTAAAATTTATTAGACTAAAGGCAAAGTCCATTTTGAAAACAATTAAACAGATCTAAATGATGGCACCAACTTGTAATACAAGCTGCAGCCTCATATTATAATTCAGATAAATAAATATGTCCAAATAAATGTGGATATAAACATGTTGACAGGGGGAGACGGCAGCAGTTGAGCTGAGTAAAGTGGCTTTGTTGCCTCTGTGTCCGTAGTGTGTAACTCAGAACAGCTTGTCTGGAAAAATGCGGGATGAGTGTCTGTGCTGCAGCATGGCATGGATGTTACTGGCTGAGGTGATCAGAGTGTGCGTTTCACATACCATGCATACAACTATTTATTTTCAGTGATATATCAGGATTGAGCCAGTTGGAATTCACCTTAATCAGGAAGAGAGGAAGTACAGTCACAAGTTGTCGTGGGAAGGCATATGGAGTATTTCATAGTGTGGAAAGTAATAGATAATTTCAGGAAAGTAAATCCCACTCACCAGCTCTTTCAAGAGCATCCTCCATTAAGGGGGCAATGCTAATACTGAACAGACAGAATATAATGTAGATTTCAGCAAAGTGGATCCTAATCACTAGATCTATTTTATCATACTAAGATCATCTTCTGTCAGTAGGTGATTGTTTATGGTGCCATTCATTTTTTGATCTCAAACAGAAGCTTAAATGTGATCCTATTGTACTTCAAAAGGTTCTCTGAAATGAATTATCAATATCCATGTAATTCCACTTGCAAAGGAGAATATTTGAATATGCAGAGGTGAGTGGGTAGTTCAATTCATGTTAGCCTGTCTTGCAATACCGTAGTGCAAGCTGTAAATTAAAATCTTTGCAGATAATGAGGGCATTAAGTAGACAAGTGTGAAGAGGTCTCACCTTGAAGTACTTGCATTTCCTCATGAGCTAATTTATTTGGAGGTAATTAAGTCACAGGTTGGAGGCGTTTACAGTCATATGGTGAGGGGAGGAAATGGCAGGACACACCTCAAGCCCTCTTTGAACCATTTGGTGTCTTTTTCATCTTGAGAACAAATTAAATGCAATAACAGGCCAATGCAAAGAGAGCCTGCCTCGCCCTCACTTCAGCCACAATAAATAGCCCGGGCTCCCACCACATTCGTCATATTGATTTTTCTTTAATGATATGCACAAGAAAGTAATTTCCTTGTCTCTGCATTGTCAGCGGTGACTAATCAGATTTTCCTGAGACAACCAATTCCATACCTCAAGGAAATGCTTGGCTACAGATACTGGTCATCCAAGTGACACAGACATCACCTAACAGCTTGTACAGGTGCAATCTCTCGCTGCATGCAGGCCTGGAATACTAAGTGTGTACTACCTGCACTGTGTCCTTGGTTTTTAAAGCAACATGTACACCCTAGGCAAGACAATATGGACACAGATATATGACAAAGTACCCACTGATGCACATAATCCTGCTTTCTTTAGGAAAGTAAATATTTCTGCCCTTATTCTACAAATGTATTCATGTCCAGATATTTCTTTATGTGCTTACTACACTGAGGAAAAATGTTGTTTGTGTTTCCCAACCTCAAGTACCAACTTGAGACACGGAAGCTTGCAGAAAACTGACCTCAGTTCATTACTACACATTTCTTTTTACAATGATCTATCAGCAGGGAGGCTTGAGTAAGTTCAGGCCATGGTTTTCATTGGCCAATAAACAGCATAAATGGCAAAACCTCTGTATTGTTTGTGGGATTTTCATATACTTGTCTTCAATATTTAACCTTGGCCAAGTGAAATTTAAATATCTAATCAATCATGCCATATTAAAGTTGAATGCTAATCGCCATCGGCTCATTACTATTTCACGAGGCGGCTCAATTTATGAAATGTCACTCAAAATAGTGTACCCACAAGCCAATCGATGTCAGCCGTCTTTCCGTCTGAATGTTTCATTTGCTGTAAATACAGAAACGGAGAGATATGGATTGGGGGCAGGCAGTTAGACGCCCACATGTGGTTTCTGTGATGGGAGGGGGCCTGCTGAAAAGACATTGATCAGTGGTGGGGCTCAGTATATGGTTTCCTGGAGGCCTAGTCTAAAGCTACAACTAAGGCCTACTGGGGCCAAGACGTTTGGAGTCAACTCATGACCTTTGAGGTTGGTCTGAGACCATGCTATTGATAGAAGAGCAGATACTGTTACTCCACCACTGGAAGTTGTCATTTTTCAATAACTGATATCAGTCTGTGTACAACATTGTGCAGACATAGAGAGGTACCACAACATCACTGGAATAGAGTATTTATGAAGAGGTTTGAACAGTGATATGTGATGTATTGATGTGTTGTATTTTTGTGGAAATATTTTAATTACAATTTATTATATAACTTATTCTGTTACAGAAAACAAGGATTAACAAATGAACTTTTATTAAATATCTTTCTATGTACCTCATAAATATGTAAATTCAGTTTTACAGGAATGAAAGCTTTGTTGACCCATCTTATTGGATGTGTTCTACATTCATTCTAACAAAACTTACTCATCTTTTAACCTGTTCTCTGAAACAGAGAGCACAGAGATTATAAATAGCCAGAATGGATGATGTAGATATGTTATTATGCATACTGAATTATAATGAATCATCCACTGTTCACTGAAATACAGAGTTTTTCCCTCTGTGCAAACAGCAAAACTTTGTGGGTATAAATATATATAAATTAAAAAATACAAGACAGTATAATTACTGAAGCATCCCTGTCATACTGAAAAATACTTTATTAACCAACCAGAACCTAATTAAAAGAAGTGGCTGTGGGGCTCCATTTTATACATGATGAATTAGTTCCAAAATTTCAGAACATTTTCTTTGGTGTTAGGATCTCCCTGGACCTTCCAATGGTGGCTCAGCATTTGAACATGCTCCTTGAGGGGTACCATCTTTGTGATATACCCTTAAGGGTCAAGGTCTCCCTCAGGAAAACTTGTACATTTTAAAAGTTAAATGCATCAATCTGATGCACTTTGAGGGTAAGATTAAGAGACTAGATCTATAAAGAACTTTATGCTCTTGAAAACTATTTTCTGACCCAGATAGACATCTTCTCGGTGGCACAGGAAAACCAAACAGTTCGATGGAAACCAAACAAAACATGCATGAAGACATGTTGCTATGGTGACATTGTATTGTTTGCAAATCTTTCTGCATTTTCCTTTTCTTTACATGGTATTCAATTCAGCTCTGAACAGATTGACTGCCATATGTCAGCTTTTTTTGTAATATCCACATTGCTTATGTTATTCTGTGTGTGAGGGAGCTATGTAAAGTTAAAATATTTTAACTGTGGACGGCATTGCCATCTTACATTGTTTCCATCCAAATATAGCACAAATTTGAATCAAAATTTAACTGATATGGCAAAAGAAAATACTAATGAATTCTTGTTCTTCTCCACTACCACTATGTGATAAGGGTTCACGTCAATGGATGGGATTAGTGGTTCACAAAATAAGCAGTAGGTGGGTAAACGAGAAGAAGAGGGTTGAACAATATGACGTTAATGATGATTAAAATCACCAGTCAAAGCTCAGCAGGTGAAAATACATACAATACAGAAACCCTGATTTAAAAGTACCATTTGATTTTGTCTGATGTATTAATGTGAGGAAAGTTACATCAGATCTGTGTAGAGCGATCATGGATGGATTATTGAGCTGTGGAAGTGATGAGAAGACTGTTAGCAGAAATAGTTAGCATGTAAATGAATTATCATTATTGTTGTTGTTGTTATTGTTATAATTATTATTAGAAAAGTGTTTCAATTTCCCGTGAACTCTTTTTATAAAAAGGCAAATGCCACCTCAAATGAGCATAAAAATCAAAATAGGTTTGTGGAAACCCAGCTGCTTTGTGTTGTACCTTAGATGTCATCGTGTAAAAAAATACTGTAGAACTTGTGGATGAAAATTAAGTTGTTTAAGGGTTTATTAGTTATTGGTACATGTATATTGGTACTTTTGTATTTGATTTCCTCAGATCAGTGCATCCTGCAACTCATGCACTTACTGTCAAAATATAAAGAAAAGTCCTTGAGTTCCTGCCATCCGAATGGCAAACACCAATGAAAGAAGAGAGTTGGAGTGTCCTCTCAAGACATTTAGGTCCACAACAGTTTCTCATAAAAAACAAACAAATAAAAAAACATTTGTCATAATGTCATTTATGGCAGCATCATTTTAACATTTTAACTTTTAGATGCTTTTTACCTCTTTTTTAGCCGTGAGGATCTTAAGAAAAGACATGACGGAACACAAGAATAACTTTATATAAAACCAACTGGTGCACCTTTTACAGGGCTAATTTGTTGCTTTAATACAAAAAGCTTCTTTGAGGTCAGTTTTTCTAATAAGCTTTTTCACCCTCAGTAAATGAGCAGTAAACTGCGAACAGCCTTATCTGCCATTTCACAAACCTGTCACAACTCTTAAATGAGGCCACTATGTTAATTGAGAAAAAAGTAAATATCATCAGATATTAAAGCTTTTTGCATGTTGCTTTACTTCAAAGACAAAAAATGGAAAGGAGAAATTAGTTTGAGACAAAATAATTTCAAATTTTCTTTCATTAACCAAAATTAATAACAAAAATAGGACTGCTTTGGATTTGTAGTGACAATATTCTTTGTGACGAAAGACTGGTTACATGTTGTGTTTCATGTAACACTTGTTTGTGTCAGCACCATCACATTTTAGCCCATACTTGATCTCCCTGCAGAGCAGGTAGTAACCCAGTGTTTTTACAAAACAGGCTGTGTCATACGCGTCTCTAAACTAACCACCCACTTCTGCACACTATAGCTAGTTCTCCTCTCTCTTTGTATCCCTGGCTTTGGTGAATTTTCCTGAAATACACACATCCACCACTGCCAAGGGCATAAACAATTATCAATCAGCTCTAATCCACTGTTCCGCACAAATAAGAGGTTCTCATGCAGTTTGCTGAGCTGTGCTGTCACTTCCTTATGACTAATACAATTTGACTTGGCAGATAGAGCCACACATGATACATTACAAGTAACTTACATGGGGGTCTCAAATCCATTGCAACGCTCACACAAATAGTCAATTTACTGCCCCTGCAGTCGTGCTAGTCCACATCAGTGTTTATATGAATATAAAGTGTAAAGCGTTTCACCCAGAATGGTATTCTTTTCAGGGCGAGTAGGCCTCTGAAATAGCATTAAGACCATCACCAATATTATAACTCTCTTCTGAAAACCAGACTAATGGAATTACCTTAGAGTTAGCAGCTCATTAAGCCTGGGTGACCCACCTGCTCCCCTATTCAATGGCGGGATGACTTTTGGGTACATTAAACATTTAGATAAAAGACAGATTTATCTAAAAAAAATAAAAATAAAAAAAGGGAATACTTTGGTTGATATGTTGGCTAGTGTAGTCCTGGCATATCAGCCAGTTGTTGTTTTTTTCCTGCAGGATGGTGACTACCTGCAATAGTACTGACACTTATCGTGGCTTTGTAATTTCAATCACACACCTGTGGTTACCCTGCTCATGCCATCAGTAAAGTACGTAAATTATCCCACAAAACCTTTTTGCCTTTTGAGATTCATATGCAGTAGTCACAATGTTCAGTGCATTTATTTCTACACTTAAGAGTGAATAATTTCAAGCAACATCCATAGTCAAGCTTTAAGATTCACTGTAAGAGCTTGTCCAGTTCACAGATGTACTGTATATTCATACATACATTCACTTCATAAATAAAGGCACTATGTACAGCATGTGCCATTTTGGATATGCCACAAAAGGAAAGAACAACACGCAGTTGTAGACAGTGTATAATTGCCTCCCTGAACCCTCCTTCAGGCATTTTTCCAGTCAGAAACTATGAAACACCCAAAGGCAACTGCTTGTGTGCATAACTCTGAGACACTACAAGTGGAAATGATTAGACTGCGAAGGCCTGTGTGAACATTGTGCACTGGAGGGCATTTGTTTAGCATGCATATTGTTTGGTTTGTTTTTACCGTATGGGCTCATCAATAATGCAGGGCGACTTAACCAGCAATTACAATGATGAAGACATCAAAATGCAAAACAGAGGGCTGTGCTCTCCTATCCAATAAGAGTTGTCTGCAAAGGCAGGACTACAGACTGGACAGACTTTTAATTAGTGGGCTTTGTATCCCAGCCAGGAACAGCAGATTGGCTGCTTGCTCTCCCCTGTCATCATAGCCATAGAAACCAAGAACTTGAAACATGACCATTTGAATTATGGGTAATTTGGTGTAGTTAGCAAAAGCTTTATGAACAAATAGCTTCCATTCAACCTCGATCAACAAGATGGATAAATCGGTGAAAACTGTTGACTGGATAAAATGGATGTTTTTGTCATTTTGTGCTGGTCAATCCATCCCTCTTGCCAAGTTACAAGCAAATAAACTAGATTGATTTGTGATAATTATTTTCCATTCTGATATTTCACAGTGGAAACAGTAATCTTCTGTGAGAAAGTTTTTTAAGTTCAGTTCATGCAAATATTTACTGCTTGTTATCTTGGGTTTCATCTACTGTTCAGTTTTTTTTAGAAATAGTAAATATATTGTTTTGTCATTTTGTTAGTGATAATATTCAGTACTGATTTAGCTCCTAAGTGTGGTCTGTGAAATATACATTAAATATGCTATACATTTCTTCTGTCTCCTTATGCTTGATATACAACAGTGCATCCACTGGTAGGTTCTGAACCTGATATTGTCTCATAACCTGGTAAATTTGAATGTGAAAGTCACATCAGATTACAGAAATTATGAGTACATAATTTCAGTTTTATTTGCCGCATATTTATACTACCTATGCTATCTTTCTGCAGCAGATATTCTTGGGCTGTGTTGACATTGCTGCACAATTCCCACAAATACACCTGTACCTGGAAAGAAATTCAGGAAGTGGGGCAGGCAATCCTGCACTACCTGCTCATGGCAAAGTTAGCCCCAGTCACCAGCCAAATGTTGGAAAAATAGGAAATTGGCTAGTAGAGTTTAGACACAATAATTATTTACTGTTGCGTCAACATTTGTGAATGACTCAAGAAGTTTAAAAAGTTAATTTCCCACCTGTACAGTTGTGGAGAAAACATTGCTGGCTGAGCTTATGTTACTGGTGTAACAGGAATAGCTTTATGATGTTTATTTTACTTACTTTTATGTATATGCCAGAAACTTTGCTTTCAACAGCCAGTACATAAATACATTATATATATATATACACTAAAATCTTTACCACTGCCGCAGCACAGCCTCCGCAGCCAGTAGACTGACACAAAGTTAGCTAATATTAAAACATAGTAAAATTAAACGTCTACGTGTTTATGCTCAGCGTGCACAAGCATGTTACATCAGAGATAAAGAAATGTGTGCAGCTGGAGCTTTGAGTTTTCTCTCTGCATTGTGTGGCTGTGTTTAAGGCCAACAGAGGTGTATGTGTGTGTGTGATCTAAAGAGTTAGTTAGTTTGTATACCACAACCTTGTGTCTGTGTGAAACAAACCAAGCAACTAACAACTTAACGGTGCATCCAGAGCCTGAGTTAGGTGGTAGTGAAATGGCATTGTTGCTGGTGGTTGTAAGTAGGGTCAAGGATGTATCCACAAGAGCTCATCCAAATCATCCTAAAAGAATGAAGAGAGAATCACATCCACTGAAACTCTATGGGCACTAAGGATGTAAACTGTGGTTGATTTTCATTAATAAACACAGTTGACCAGTCCAATACACGCCTGTTCATTTAGCTGTTTTATACTCTTGATAACTGTGAAAGCTAGATGACATGCAAGTGTGGCATTAATTAATTTGGTTTGCAAAATCAGCACAGCCCTAGTTGCCACAAAAAGACACTTGATGAAGTTTGAAATCATCTCTCAAAAGGACTACAGTTGAAAATTAGTCAGCTGGCTAAGACATTAGACATTTACAAAATATGCTGAGTCATGAGTGTTCTTAAATTAAATGAAAATATGAATGGTGATCGATGACTGATTTTGCACACAGATTAGTGTATAGTTTCATCAGTAATTGATGGACACAATGCTAATTCCACCACCTCTTTAAATTCCATCAAAACTACTCATGCAGCAGCTCCCTCTGGTACTGCCTACAAGTAATAGAAGTGGAGTAGAGTGGCATTTTCATGGCCATTGCCTCCTGTCATAAATGTTTTGGGAATTGGCTAAGGTCTATTTACTTTATTAGTGTGCTGATATGGGAATGGTGTGATTTTTTTGTTCATATACTCTAAGGTGAAATACTTCAGTTGAATCATGTCTTTAATGCAAAGAGCAAGTTCAATGTGGAAATATCTGGTGGAAAACCTGTGTTAGAATGGAAGTAATGCAGTGCCTCACGTGGCACCCAATCACCTTTCACACCAAATTTTCTGCCCAAAATGTCATTTTCCAGGACATTTTGTACATGAAGGTCAAGGCTGGCTTTGGTTCTTTGAACGAATGATTCCTCTCTGACTTCACCTGCTTAAAACTGTTCACTTGTGGCCAAACAGAATCTGTAAGCCATGCAGTCTTATTAGATTATTAGAAGAAACACAAACTAGTGCTTTACATTCTGACAAAAGAGATTTGGTGAACACACCATCCTGTTTAAGAGCGTGAACAACACACACCAATGAAGAAGTACAACTGCATGTCAATTTAGCTAGCACAGGTAGTTGTATAGTGTGCTGATCTGTATTTTGAAGGCAGATTAGCAAGGACACAGTATACTGCACAAAGTTTGTAAACTTTATGTGATGTGCAAAGTGGGTTAGCTTCTTCGTCGTTTCAATTATGGTCCTGCTAGACCGCCCCGTTAAAACAGGTGATGCTTCAATTTTGTGCAGAATGCTGGAGAGCAAACAGTTCAGAGACTGCGGAGAAAATGTTTTTGAAAGAAAAAAGCTCAACTGATATATTGACTGAAGCAGAATATTTTATTCAATAAAAACATGTTGTGAATTTTGGAAATGATTACATCTATCTTATTTCAATACATTTGGATTTTTGGACTTTACAATGCTCTGAGTTTTGAAAAATGTTTGGATCACATTCTTCATCAGCTGTGCAATGAGCTGCTGACATGGTGCTACTAGCTTAAACATACATGTATAGTTCAGGGAGGTAGTAGCTAAATTTGTCGATGGAAAACATTTTTTTTGCAAATATTTTCTATCTCACAACAGTCCACAGCTTTGTAAAGTCCAAAAATCAAAATGTATTGAAAAAAGACTGATGTCATCATTTCCAAAATTCACAACATGTTTTTATCTAACAAAATATTCTGCTCCATTCCATATTAGTCAACCTTTAGTCCTTCAAATATAACATTTCATTTGATCTCCAATGTGCTGCACACAAACAAGGTGCACACCTACACACAGTGTATTAATGAGGCAGTCTAACAGCTCCATAAAATCCAGTATGTTCAATTAAAATTAAAAATGTAATTAAAGAAAGCTGAAATATGAAATTCATATAAATTAAATTAATTAAAAGTTGACCAGTTGTCCAGTGTACTCATTCATATTTATTTACGTTATATATTTACGTTTATATATTATATAAATTGTATTGTGAAAATATATATATATATATATATATTAGTGCTGTCAAAATTAACGCGTTAATTTTGTCGATTAATTTTAAAGAATTAACGCGTTAAAAAAAATTAACGCAATTAACGCGGTTTTGTTTACTTCCGGTGGCGGCCGCCATTTTGGATGTGGCAAAGTAGAGCTTTGTTTCCCAGATATATTAGTGTGTGTGTGATTGGGTGTATAAGAGGCATTAACTTTAAGCCCTCACGGAGACTGCGCCCTGGGCGGTCGCCCACATTGCCCATAGCTAAAACCGGCCCTGCTTGTTTTAGTTTACGGGCAGATCTGCCACATCCAATATGGCGGACACGTAACGTATCGCAGCAACGGACCAATCTGCTCAGTGCAGCGTTTATGTGTATTTCTATGATCTATCCTAACTAAAGGAGAGTCTGTGCATATATGTCTATGATCTATCCTAACTAAAGGAGAGTCTGTGCATATATGTATGATATATAATAACTAAAGGAGAGTCTATGTATATATGTCTATGATCTATCCTAACTAAAGGAGAGTCTATGTATATATGTCTATGATCTATCCTAACTAAAGGAGAGTCTGTGCATATATGTCTATGATCTATCCTAACTAAAGGAGAGTCTGTTGTGTAAAGATGGATAAGGACGGACTTTTAGGGGGAACATTTTATTTTAAAAAGTTGCCTGACTCGTTGGACAAAAACAAGGCAATTTGCACAGTTTGCAAAGCCGAATTTAAATTCCACAGAAGTAACACGACTTTAACATATCACCTCAAAGCAAAACACCCAGTCTACACTACAGGAGTGTGGCACTCCTCAGTATATTTCCTCATTCTTTTTCTGTTTGCACTGTGCATATGTGCACCTTAAGCCAATAACATGAATGAATTTCATAAACTTTATCTGAGTTTATTCTACATTAATTTGATCATTTTACATAAATAAATATTCATTATAAGCTTCAGTCTCAGAAAAATGCATTTAATTTATTGATACATTTATTGATAGATTAATCGCGATTAATCGCGATTAATTACAGAAATTTTTGCGATTAATTAGTTAATTTTTTTTAATCGAGTCAGGTGTGGTGTCATGCTGATCTGAGCACATTGTAAATGTCTAGCTGACCAATCAGACTGCTTCCTCGGAACTGCTTGTCGTTTAATTCTAATTAATTAACTTGAGCATTCAGAATTACAGTGTTGGTTTACTTGCACATGGTTGCAGTTGATCTTTGCTGCCATATCCTGTGCATTTGCCTGTTTAGAGAGGTCAAAGCAGAGCACTCCATGGCAGGTGAGTTTAGCAAAACAGTCTCTCCACCTCACCCACTGGGAGCCCTCACCTACAGCGACCTTGGTCTATTTCAAGTAGAGTGTATTGTCTGACCTTTTTGGGGGACCTTGCTCTTGTCCCTGTCAATACCAGTTTTCATGGACCACTTACAGTATCGCAGCTTTTCTTCTTTTGACCAGGCCTCTCTAAGGAATATTGGGCAGCAACTCAAAGAAGACAACAAATAGAGTTTATATGCAGATCTTCTTGAATAATTACTTTAGTTCTGCACATGTATTTAAATTGTAATGTCGGTAGAGCATCCGCCCCATGTACAAAGGCTCAGTCCTTGCCGCGGCAGCCCAGGGTTTGAATCTGACCTGTGGCTCAGATGTCATGTCATTCCCCATTTCTCTCTCCCCATATTTCCTGTCATTCTTCAAGCTTAAAAAAAATTGTAATGACAGAGCCTATTCAAAGGATAATGCTGTGTACCTGCTACATGAGACACTTTCTGTCAATATTTGCTACCATGACTACGAGTTCAATTACTGGCTACACTGCAGATTTCATCTGTACCTTTTGTCAGCAAGGGACACACATACAGAGCCAACCCAATCTGTTAACACAAAAAGTGACTCAAACGTGTCCTTCGCGCATAATACCATCCTCACTGCTGTGATACTGTACCGTTTTACATTAGTTTTTACACAGAATGGTGAATAATTTTTCACCCTGCGATTTGACTGGTAAGATCTCTGTGTTTTAACATTAAAACCTTGACTACCACTGCTTTCAGATTTGAAAAAGATTTTTGCAACACTTCTTGCCTCAAAGCTAATATTTTTATTTGGTTGAGACTCAGGAGCACAATGTAAAAACAAAAAAGTTTAATGTGAATACGTCACAGCTTTTAGTGCTTGTGGAATATGTTATCTGATAATGAGAACGGGTTCTGACATGGTTCGATGTGGAATACCTGACACACTGGTTCTATGTGATCATGGGCGCTAATACCTCCTTTAATCAACACAGCTTGGTCGAAGGTATTCTGAGGGCATTTGTCTCACCTCGCCAGCGACACTCCCTGGCAGATGCTTTGCATATCAGGCCTGGTGGATCAATATGTTATTAGAGAACAACCTCTCGGAGGCATGTCAATTAATTCTGGGCTGTCAGCCGCCCCCCTTGCATTGTCCAGTGGGGCTGAGGGAGAGCAGTGGGTGTCTTTTTAACTTGGTGTCTGTGGGGGATTTGTGACCTTAGCTGCTTCAAGGTTTCATCCACAAAAACTAAGAATTAGTTAGTTTATAGTACTGTTTAGTTGTCTAGTTGTCTAGTCACATGGATTGACTATATAAATTATATTAAAAGTGCAGTAGACATGATTTTCACAAACTGTATGTTGAATGCCAGAAATTCCAGAACAGTGATGTAAATAGGTTTTTAATGTAGTGAGTACTCAGGCCCACAGGTGGTCATTTAAATGCATACCTTTTGATGAATTGGAGTGTTACACCACTCCGATTGATGTTATAATGATGGTTATATTCATTTATGTTTAAATTGAAATAGAATTCCAGAACTTTTGGACCTGAACAAACAATACAAGTTGAATAAGTCATATTTTAGCAGTCCTAAATACTATTTATTTTCCAGTTATCCAGTTTTTTTCCCAAAGTCATGTGCATTCATTATTTCAAAGCCATTTGCTTTCCTTGTTTGCTTAGGACAGGCCATTTTGACTACTTCTCCAGTTCTGTTTGAAAGTGAAAGAATTAAATGTTCTCATACAACACTTACCACAACAATGATATTCTTTGTCAAATTTAACACTTTAAAGGTTTATTGGCTTACATGTCAATGTAGTCTTGTTAAGAACAATTAACAATTGCTTTTCAAAATCCACATGTACCACTCTTCACATTGGCATAAATTGGGTCCACTACAGGCACTTTTTTAAAAAGGAAATAAGTCACTTTTTGAGCATATTCGCCTGTTACTCCTGTTATTTCTATCTTTCCAAACAGTGGTGAAGAACACCAGGTGTTTGACACAGTGCTCCCCACACACAACGCACCAGCTCCAATTTACATCACTTCAAGCAAACTTCACAGAGAACAGTGAGTGCAAAACAGCTATCACCTATCTGTCAGTACTTTGGGCGTGCTGTTCACTACCAACCTGCTTGTAACCAGTGCTGACACCTGTGTCTCCTCTGTTGTCCCCACCCTCTGTGACAAACGCAGAGAGAAAAACAAAGACACTAGAACAACAGTAAAACCGAGTAAAGACTCTAAGCTGAACTGGAACAACTGCACATAAAATAGATAAATAATAACATTTTTATATTTTGTTATCTCACAATATGTTTTTTTTTTATGGCATTACTGCTTCATTTGCTGTCAGCTGTATTAAAACCCTTTCTCCAGTGATAAATGCAAATATAACAGTCTGGAAGAAAAAAATGCAAGTTTGTGTTGCAGAAATATAATACGTTTTATTTTTCTTTACTAATCATCCCACAATCTACTTTATAACACCTAACCTATGTTTTTGCTTATTGTATGACCATAAAAGTTGCTGCTTGACATTGAAAATAATAGTTTGGCTACCATCGGCTTTCTACCACCTCTTTTTTTGCCACTGATCTATGCCAACTTGTAATAGAGTCTTGTGTATGTTGAGTTATATTTTAATTATTTTGTCAAAGTATTTTATCAATCTTATTGTAACTGTATTCTTAAGGAACCATAAGGAGCCCCGGTCACATTCCTTGCTTACAGATTTGCATTTTACGTTTACATTGCACGGTAATATGATCAGTAAATACAGAGGTTAAGTACCAAGGATTGTAACCAGTTGTTGTTGTTATTGTTGTCTGTTCCAAGAACTTTTTGCAGAACTTTGGATGATAGTCTTGGTACTGATCAGATGCTTTCTCAGGCTTAGTTGTTTTTCTCCCCAAGTTTGACATTTTTCTGTTCTGTTGTGTTTTGGAAAATATTCAGTGTTTGCATAATTTTATGTAGCTTGAAAAATTTCAGAGAGATGATGTAAAGACTGTAGTCTATCACAGGTTTTACTGCATGTGTTAGTGTATTTCACCACTGTTTACCTAGAGAGGGCAAATGCAGAAGTGTATTCTCCTGAGAGAGACAGGATACTATTACCACATTTTCTGTGCCAATTGAAATTAAGTCGTTGGCTGTATGTGGGGATAGCTAGGTATTCTCTAAATGCACCATAAAGCAGTTGGGTGTCTACCTCTGTGTATCCTCCACAGACGGACAGAAGTGTTTGCAAAGACAGAAAGCCATGCCATAACCTCAGTGACTCATGACACTTTTATAGAAGGCTCTTTTCACCTAGAAGTCTTCACACTCTTCAAATCAATGCCTTCTAGCGAGCCACTGCACCGTCAATATGTTGACGTTCTCTTTGTGCTGGCTGTTACAGTTACCTCACATCTCACACAGCAGGGAGACCAAGGGACCGCTTTCTTGAAGTAAAACCTCCAAGACTGCCTGTCCAGTCATTTTCTAAGATTGACCCCGAAATCCAGCACCCTACACAGATTTCCCTTTAGACATCTGAAGTAAAGTCGTTCTGCTGGCACCAGCTGACAAAGATGGAGAGACTATTGTTTAAAAATGTGACTGATGGTTTTCCTGCCTGCTCTGCCTTGAAGAGAAAGACGGTGTTGATAGATGAACCAATACACTCCAAACTCTTTCTTCTTTAGGTTTGCTGTGTGTGTTGTTTGATTCACTTTTCTCCTGCTGAGGTGATATTTCACCCTTTTGCCGTGACAAGGCGCAGCAGTGCTGGTCTCTGGCTGTGGATGTCTTCATTAGGTTACACATTTTTTTCTTTTTTTTACTGCTGAACTGAAGGCTGTGCCGCAGCTCTATGCTCTTCCTCGTTTCAATGCTTCAGCTGAACATATCTTATGACATCTAATAGCGCGTTATCTGAACTTTAAAAAACATGGCACAGTGTTGTGCTGCATTAAATCAGTGAGGAAGAAAGGAAGTGATCAAACAACTACTGTTGCTGGAGTGATAAAAGGAAATATCACAGCCACGCAAATATGAACCTTTCAACATAAGGCGTGCAATATATTGAACACATTTAATGTAAATCTTTGCCCAAATATGTACTTCATTATTAAAACATTGTATGCTTACAGACTTGTTATGTATTTAAATTACACAAGTTTAGTTAATAGATTCACAGTGTTGATAATTTGATAAATGTAATATATCATCCTACCCTGTCTGCTAAAAGCCTTGATTAACTGATTTCTTCTTTTTCCTTCCTTTCTTATCTGCTCCTTCCTTCACAACTACCCCTCCCATCCCCTGTTAAACTTATTCTATCTTAAATGCATCTTAATTACCACTCCTCTGAGGCTGCCCCCATGTTTTTCCCCCTTTTTCCCCTTTTCTGTGTCTTCTCCTCTTCTCTCATTCCTTTCACGCCACATCTCTTTGTCGGCTTCTCTTTACACCTTTGTGACCAGACTGCCAACCTCTGGGGATGCAACTTCCTGTTGATATGCAGAGCACCTCTCCTTCCAATCAGTACTTCTGAAAGGTTGTTACTAATGGTCCCCAAGAAGTGGAATCAACCTTGAATACGTACAAGGCCTCCGCCTGCGTTTTGCAGGTGTGCTGGGCACTGGGAGTGTCGCATCTTGCTTTCCCCCAGTGTTTCTGACAAGGTTCAATATAATATCTATGAAATGGAAATACAGACAGTTTATCTGGCTTTTGTCTCACAAGAACTTTCTAAATCATTAAACGCGCACAATGACTTTATTTACTAATACCCAAGGATGTTGCACAGTGCTTGTAATCAGAAGCATCTGGTAAATGAACATAATATTCTTGTAATTAAGAAGAAGCTTAGATACTGACTGTTTAGCAGACCATCAAATTATTGTTTCAACTGTGTAACACTATCATAAACACCTGTTCTGCTGTGTGTTGTACTTTGCTACTGAAAGCCCTGCCTATTTTTATCAAAGACAATGAACAGGCTGCACAATTTACTATGATGGGCAGCCACAGTCTTGAGCTTACGAGAATAGCTTGATTATTCTATTGGGAGGAGTGCATGGATGGGGAGAGACATTCCATATGTTACACTTAACAACCAATGAAGCTGCGATTCAGAGACTTGGGGCAGAAAGAGCTGACAGCGCTCGTCCACACCCCTGGCTTTCTCCAGAACAGCCGAGGCAGGCAATATTCTAACTATAATTAAGGGGTATAAACCATGTCATGCAGCCATTAGACCAAATAGCTGGCAACCAATCAGCTATGACATTAATGGTAGAAACCAACCACAGCACAAGACAGAAAGTAAGACCGAAAATCTGTTTTAAGAATTCTACAGTGTGGTGCATAACTCTTTTTGAGTCAATTGACAGTTTATTTTATGTAAATAACTTATGCTCGGTTATGTTTTCATTGTAGTAGGTGACAATCAATCAATTAGTTCAGTCAACATATGTGCATGTGTTTGTGTATGTGCACACAGATATACAGTATATACTGTAGTTACTGCAAAAATCTTATCAAAATGATTATTTATTTTAATCAAATGTAGAAATGTACAGTTATTATAACTTGATAATTACATGCAGTACGACAAACAATTCAGCACAGTAAGTCCTATTAAAATGTGGCCAATTATAAGTTTTTGAACCTGAGTAATTGTTTACATTATTTTGATGCAAAATCAAACTTTTTCTCATACGTGTACTTATTCTACTTGTTTTTAACTTTCTTAGAAATAGGTCAAAATCTGCCGTCAGATCTCACTGGACAGACGTCACCTGTAGGCTTAAAAAAATCTAACATTTCCACATACAAAACCTACTATGTTCTTATTAAGTGTGTGAGAATTATGTTTCTCAATTTATCTACTGTTAGAATAACTTGTTGTTATTCCATCATGTTTAGAAAAGAAGTTGTGTTATGCCCACCATTTCAGGACCCAAAAAAGGTGGACACACAGTGTTTGTTTTCCGCTTACTTTGATACCAATCAGGACTCCGCAGTTACAGAAGATTCTTGATGCAGCTCCTGAGAGCATTTACCACCAGAATTATCAAAACATCAAATGATTTCTCGCTGAAGAGGAAAGTTGCATCAAAACTTTGTGCACAGTGTACCAGCTGAGAGGTGCGGGGAAGAGCAAGAACACCATCAAAGGCAGCAAAAAATACCACTGTTATGATTGAAATGTAACACACTCGAATCCACCACCAGTGGATTTGGTGCAAAACATTTTCATTTTATTTAAACAACATTTCACTTATAGTTTCATCAGGGTTATCTGCATGACAGTGGGAGAAAATATACCATCTGAAATCAATGATGTGAAATAATAGTGCTAAAAATAATAATGATAATAATCATAACTTTATTTTTAATCACTTATTTGTATTGCAATATTCACCAATCAGTGTGACACCAGATTAATTTAAAGATTGCATGCATGTTTTAACACATCACTTCCTCACATAACAAACAGATGTTTAATATTCTACAGCCACCAAGTTTTGCACTTTATCTTTGCATAATTTTGGACAGTTTTTGTTTTGTGATGGAGCTGTGCATTTTACGATAAAAAAAAACAAACAAACAAAAAAATAAAAAACAAAAAATGAAAATAAATCTGATCTAAATGAACCTGATGTGCCCAGATTACAGACTGGCTTCCTGTATGCTCCTCCTTCATTGTGAATATCTTACATTAGTCTACTAAAACAGTATTAAATACTATTACTAGGAATATTGCTAAGCATTTTTAATAGTAAAAGCATACTATGCATCTTTGTTGGCAGCAAAGCTAACTTGTTTTACATTTGCCTATTTTGATGAATTGATTTTACACAGTTTGGCATTGTCTTTGTTCATAATGGGCTACTTGGAAGGATTGCATGTTTACTCAGCAAATGATCAGAGAAGAAATTACTCTTAATGGAAACTATGGATCCTTCCCAACCTCATTCTTCGCATGCTCGCAGTTTAAAGATCTGCTCCTATAGACAGTCACTGACAACAGCAGAATTTACAGCATGTTGGAATGTAGCCAGAGTAAGACCTGTGTGAGAATTAAAAGGATGAGCTTTTATGTGTGGCTGTACATGTCATATATAGTGACATAAATTGATACAATTCTACCAAATCCAAATGTATTTGAATAATTTCAGACATTTATACAAAGTGATATCAGCTGCTGCATCTTGGCATTTTACTTTTTTCATTCCCTTCCTTTACTGCAGCCTCAAACATGCTTTTTAACTGTAAATTAAATAATATGACTGCACTGTGATGGAACACATCAGTGCTGGTGTTAATATCAATGTTCTTACTAAATTTATAAAAAAGCTTGGGTTGAAAATGGCTTAACACACCATCTACTGTTTAAAATGACTCTGAACCTTGTAAGTCAAATGCTGACATACAGTCAACCATTTGGGACTAATTTACAGCATGATATTATATATGATAAAAAATACTGTTAATGCCCTCTAATCAGACACGGGCTTCCCCCAGCTTTAAGTGGGAGACAGTACTGTCAAACCACACAAGTTTGCAAATGTGCGCTGATCGAGTCTCATTCATTCATAGAGGACTAATTTTTTGTAACCCTGTAACTTAGCACTTCAGTTGGTGGTTTAGATTTGTGTTTTAGGCAGCTGTAGAGGCAACACCAGACCGCATCCTTTACATCCTGCACTCTCTCAGTACCACACAATACCAGGAGTTTAGCCTAAACGCAGTCGCTAGTGTAGCTATAACACAGGTACCACACAGAAACTTTTTTGGAACGGCTGTGAATGTGTTTCTGTGACTATCAAAGCTCCAGAGGACTCTTAGTCTCTGTGTTGTTGTGAGAGTCTGACAAAAGCTGCTCATGGCTGGTTAGCTCCATGGTTAGCTTGACTGGCTCTGACTACCAGCTTGCTGTTCCTAAGCCACTGAGCGGTGGTCGGTCTGTCACTCACTCTGGTCAGTGTACCTACTGGGCTTGTCCTATGCCAGTTTCTGCTGTCTTTTTTCATTTAAAAAAATGCTAATAAGAAGGGAGCTAGCAGAATGTGGGGGTGCGATCACATTTTTAAAACAAGGCTTTGGTCATATTTTAATTATACCAAACTTCTAGTGGTCTTCTGCAGTATAATTCAGTTCTGGGCTATTCTTGAAACATTGTCACGAAACATGTTTCCACTCCACTTTGCAGAAGACAAGCCATGACATCTGTAGATATAAAATGCTCATTGTAAGGTAACAAAAACATAGCAATTCCTATTTTCAGATGGTTATACATTAATGAAAATATACGTGTAAATACTTAAATCTGACACACTGGACCT
The DNA here is from genome assembly GCF_000972845.2 of Larimichthys crocea. Classification (NCBI taxonomy): domain Eukaryota; kingdom Metazoa; phylum Chordata; class Actinopteri; family Sciaenidae; genus Larimichthys; species Larimichthys crocea. The sequence goes on along the minus strand of NC_040033.1, from coordinate 16,027,979 downwards.
TCCTAATAGAACTTGTGAGGTGTTTTCTGCTCACATAATATTGAATTCAATGAAAAATAAAGTTTAACATAAGTAGTGTCATAACGGCAGTGATTTTGTGCTACAAATACTTCACATCAGAATGTTATCATGGTTTCATTGCACTGGAGAGTCTAGTAGACAACCAGGCAGAAGTACAGACAGACATCCACACTGTATTTTCAGTACATCCATACATTTTTTAAAACCCACTTACTCTTTTCAGGGTCATCCCGTCCAGGCCTGCACTGAGTGGACAGAAGGGAAACACCATGGACAGGTCAGCAGTCCATCACAGGTCTAACACGAACATTTGCATTCACACTCACATCTACACCTCAGATAAATCAGTTTCCAGTTCACCTGAGATAGCAGTAGCACCATGAGGCAAAAACACAAGATGCATGAGAAATACTGTAAACCATTTCAAACAGCAGCAAACACATCTTTCATGTAGATAGCAAATTGCTCCACCCATGCTTTCCATTGCATTATGTAAATGACTCTTTCTGAATGTAGGATCAGTTTTAAACATCTGTCCTGTCTATTAGCTAACTAAAAGAAAACAGTTTAATAAGCAGGAAACAGCTGTGCACAGCTGTGACTGCCACATAGTTAATACAACAAGTGTTCACAGAAAAACATACACGCATGGGTAAAGAGCTGCTGGAAGAAGATTGCCTGTTATGTTTGCTAAAAGCGACAGGGCAGGTAACCTTGGAATGCGTCATCTCCTATGATTAATCTGTGAGCGATTGCACCCTGTTTTGTTGATATAAAACACACGTTTTTGCATGGCCCTACCTCAAGAGAGAGCATTACACTACCTGGTCTTTCCACAGTGGTGTATGTCACCTCTGGACATGATGTAACATGCCTCACCTTTTAAAGTAATGATTCTGCAGATGTATGGAGCAGAGATATATTAATTAATAGCTCAGTTGTGCCCAGATGGCTGGTGAAAGTGCCTATACAGTAGTGGGCATAGGAGAGGATGGGTAACTCCTCAAGAAGATGGATGTTTACCGTAATGGGACTCCAGCCACTGATGCTGCACAATTTGTGCAACATGCTACACAATGACCTAAAGATTAAAACTTGAGTAAAAAAGTGACAATGTTGCCTCGATCCAGCAGAGTTATTTTAGGTTGATATAATTATAAGAGTATTTTATCCATTCAGATACTATCACACACACATGTACCGATTACTATTTTTTGTTGAGCTCAAATCATAATCACAGTTGGCTTGTGGTGATTTAAAGATGGAGCAGGCCCAGTGCTGAAACCTGAACATGGAAGTGTGAAACTTACAAATGAAAAGGTGTGCCTAAGTCTCCAAGAAATAGGCCAGACTGTGAGACATAGTGATCAGATTACTGAGAGTACAAAACATTTTGCACATAGTGCATGGTACTATTACAGCTTGTGCTTTCAGTCATGGTGTGATTCAGGATGTTGCAATGGTGGGAAAGCAGAAGGAGCAGGTCTTGTACAGTTACTGGTTAAACATTTGTGGACCTGCGTGAGCAGCCTCACTGCCTTCCTCATTCAGAGCAGACAAAACAAACAGCTTTGACTATATTGGCTGCTTGCATCTGCATCTTTAGCCTTCAGACATGATCCAATTCATCAATGTTTCAAACTCTCCCTAGTTTATTTTCTTTGTCACTGCAATGTGCTGCAATGTATAAACAGAAATGATGGTCAAGGGTTCTTGACTTTACAGTTATAGAAATAGTAGAGATAGAATGATTGTAACTCACCTTTAAATGTACAGTATGTAATTTCTGCCACTAGAGGGTCTCTTACATCAAACCAATAATAAAATTAATAACAACCAGTATTGCTATGTATTATATATACAGTACCATTATCTCAGTCAGCTTCATGAGGTAGTCACCTGGAGTAGTTTTCAATTCCAACTAGGTGAAAGGATGGTACAGTATATGCATGTGTGGTTCCCATTGGGAAGGTAGTGTGATGGTGTTGGGGTGCTTTGTGGGTGACACTGTTGGAAATGTATTCATTCAATTGGTGTTTTGGTCATTTTGTGCAGAACTAATAATAATAATAATAATAATAATAATAATAATAATAATAATAAATAAATAAGTAGATTATAAAAAATTCTGGCAATGAATGTGACCCAGTTTCTCGGTAATATTCAATGTACACCGCATATGTGGAGTCATATGCATAAACATAAAAAGTTGTCCAATATTGAATCTAATATTGAATTTACTTATATATTCACAACTACTTTTATTATAAGTCAGCCGCTTCCACAGGATGGAGAAAATAAATAAACAGAAAAGTGAAAGGTGGATGGTGAAGTCTCAGTGGGTGAGTCTCAAGGTCTCTGTGTCTGTCTCTCTCTGCCCTGCGCCCCCCTATAGTTGTCACCTGGAAGCTTTTCGTCAGCCCCCCTCTCTCTGGAAGCCAGAGATGAGAGCTGTTCAGAGGAATGGCCTCAGGCGCAGGCCTCTGTGAACGCGCAGCTCAACAATCCCGGCTTCAAGGGAGCCTCTCTTTGCGCTTCAAAAGCTTTTTACGAATGAGAACCAAGTTGGCTTTTTACCATAGACTGCCTCCATAAAGACCCTTTTCAGTTGCTCAGTTGTAAATCAGTATGAAAGGGTAGAACCACAAGCACACTTGGGATTAAGCGCAAAAGAAAAGTAGGATTTAAACTGACAAAAAGAGGAATTCCTCGATACTTTTAACCACTAATATTTGGAGTCAAATGAAATTTGGGATAATACCAAACCTCACAGGATGCTGAAAAAGCCATATTGCATCAAATCAAAACCTGACAGAGAGCTAACATTTGACAGAACAATACTGATTTTGGTGTGGCATTATGCTTTGAAACGTGCTGTGTGGGATTTCAGTATCAACATGACCCAGACAAATACCATAAAGCAAATAACATGGGGACAATTATGGAATTAGATATGAGTTTGTTGTATTACCGTGGTCCCTGTCAGTTTTGTGTTTGTCACTTTAATCACATATAAATCATGGAACAATCTGAATCAGCCTGGAAACTGTCTCGAAAATGTATCCTGATGGATGATGGTGCTTAAATTTATGACAGGGCAATAACTATGAAACAAACTAGAGCACACACACACAGATACCAATGCACACACAAGCACAAGCACACAAATATTGCAGGTGCTTCATTTGCACCTATTAAAATACATTAGAATTTACATAGGACTGAAGAGTTGAGCTACAGAGTTAAAATCAGGCCTAAGTATAGTAAATATAAACACAGTGCTGTCTTCCCACCTACTGCAGCACAGCTATATATTTCTGTACAAAACACACACACAGATACACACTGCACCTTAAAATTCATCAGGTTTAAAGTATATCTTTGGTAAGTGTTGTTTCCATGGAAATGGTATCTTGAATTAGGACTTTGTTTTTCTTTTTTCACGACAAGTTCAACTTCCAACAATTTAGTTGAAAAAACAGCACATGTGGCGACTCGGCTCACCCATAACTTTTGTTGACTCTAATAAATTAAACCAGCGTCCAGATGTTTCTTTTGAAATGAAATCTAAACACTCAGACAAGCCAAGGAGCATCTCACTTGGCAGACCAACGAAATGGTAACAGCATTAGAGTTGACATAGTGTTTTATTACAGTCCTGGGCAATCATCAGGATCATTCATCTGCACATTCAAACTCTTTATTCTCTCATTTGTCAAGCCAGCAGCCTGACTTGAGGCTTGAGCTGGGCTATTGCAAGCTAGTGTGTTGTCTGTGATGTATGGTGCAATAATAAGCATTTCTGTGAAGGAAATATGGATCCCTGTTCAAGATGTGATTTTAAATATCCAGTCTTGAATGTTAATGCAAACAAAACAGATATGGGTCTTTTTTTTTCTTACTAAAATTGATGTGTTTGGCTTATGTCATTGGAGAATACATGATGTGTGAGCTCAATGGGTGGCTCAGGTTGAGAATAAAACTCACTGCAACTTTAAGTAGTTGTTGTTCAGTAGCAAACCCCATGTCTAAAGACATGCATGTTAGGCTAAATAGAAGTTAATGTATAAGCCCTGTGAAATACTGGAAACCTGTCAAGTGTTTAGTCTCCCCTGTTGCCCATTTTAGCTGGGACTGGCTCCATACACTCCCAGAAGCCCTTTAAAAATGGATGAAGAGTGTTTAAGGTCAAAATCAAAATCCACTGTCTGTTGAAAATACACTGCATTTATTGTATAAAATACTATAGAGTATGGTAATTAACACTATATAAATACAATGAACCAAATATAAATAATTTTAAGTTGTGTGTGGTGTTGAGTGAAATGTTTAAAACATACTCCCCTCAAGATATGTAATGACTTTGATGAGCCCTTTCCATCTATCATCATTATTAGATCAAACTTTTGATAAGTTTATACCCACAAAACTAATGACTTTTCTATCAGCCTCAATTTTATTTTGTGTTTTGTGTTAAATTCTAACACATCAAGATGGTGAATGGGGTAAACATTAAACCTGTATAGAATAACCAAAAGCAGTTTACCAAGCAGTGAAGGTCAGTACTGTAATCTTATATCTTCTTTATATTTTTACAGACCCAGCGAGGAGCATTTAGAATATTTATGATGGAAATTTCAAATGGCACAGTGAGTTTTCCAAGGCTGAAATAGCGATAAACACAATGAAAATATCATAATGCTGTGCTTGTAATAAGTCATAAAACAAGTTACAACAAGTAAACACCCCACAACTTAACTTCAAAAGTATATTTTCTCTCACTGCATTGGCTCTGGCCCTTGAATGTTAGTGTGGTCACCTACAGTATGGTTCGTTGATAGCTGCAGCTGGACTTCAGGAGGGAGAGTTGGAGGGAAGGGCAGTTTGACTGTTGCCTTAAGAAAGCTATTATCCAATGTAAACTGTGCTTCCCTGGTTCATCCTCTCTCAAAGTAAGTTAGTTGAAATGATCCATATATGACCCAATCTGCTCCTGCTGGTTATAAAATATTGACGGAAGGCCTTCAGGTCTAAATATGAGTCCACTGGATTTTTACTGATTTATTATTATTTTTTTTAATATTACAATTTCTACTTCTTCCTCTGCCCTTGTCAGCATGCTGCTAGTGTTGATCAAGCACATTTGCCTTTGTGCCTTTTGTCTTACAACGAAAAGCCTAATCTTAAACATTATTACACAACTAATATGCCATATGTTTTTTTTTTTTTTTTACTATATGACACACATTCATAGTGATCTTACAGTTGTAAAAACTTGAAGCACAGTCCTCTTTAATGGACTTACATGTACAAACTGTGTGGAGGGTGGCTTCAACCAGTTATAGGCTCAGTAGTGTATACTGTTTTTGTAAAATTTAAAGACTACACCAATGCCATAGAAGTTTGATTTAATTGTCACCTTAATGCTAAAACAAAATTGTATGTATTTGCGGAGCACCTTTTGTATCCTACATCCCACAAATGCATGATAATTTGTCAATAACGTAGCCACAACAATAAATATTTTAACTGCACCGGTGATCTTGACAAATTTAATAAAATTATGATAATGATGCTTTATTATCAGATCAGATTGCAATATCACAGAAAAGACAAAAATCAAGACATGAAACTAAAAGAAATACATTTAACATAACAGTACAAACACAGAAGACATTTCTCAAAGTTGTTGTTGCATTTGTGTTGGATAAAGGTCCATATTTAATTTAAGGATTGTCTGGTGCACAAAAGAGTGCTTCAGTCTAAGGTTTAGTTTAAGTCTGATTTAATGGTAACAATTTGTATTCACTATTAAGTACATGGCTAGTTATTATAGGAGGCTGATTCATAGAATTTGTCAACAGGGTTGCCTACCATGTTTGAGCAGATCTTCATTTGGTAGAGCTGTTTTTTTTCTTTTAAAGTGAACAGTGCTGTAGAGCTCTCATAATCATAGAAGTCCTCAAAAGACCTAAGGTGTCAGAGAAAAAAAATTCTTTGTCTTTTTGCATACAAATTCAGTGTGATCTTCCCAGTATAAAGCTGGTCATCATTACACACAGTATTCATATTAGAAAATACATGCTTTTTTAAAATGAACTTTATAAGAGTTAGTTGGTAAACCAAATACAATTTCTTACATTTTCTCAATCTTCATCTTAACCTGACTGCTCCAGATGATTTGTTACATTGGGTCTTCTGTTTGGAAAAGGATATGAATTTATACTCACAAATATTTGGCAGGTGGTTGGATTAAACACTGTCTACATAACATAAATATAACATAGTCAAAATCTTACGGGCAGTAGGGAGAAGAACAAAAACAGAACAGTCTTTTCTCTTCAATGAAGAAATACTCTCATGTTCTTATAGCAGTATCTAGGCTATTTTCTAACAGCCTGTTGTTTTTGAGTGAACGGTCACACACACCTAGCCTTAAAACACGCCTGTTGGCATGCTGTAGCTGTCAGTTCCTCAAAAGATGCTAATTATTTTGAACCACTGTGGTTTGGACACAGGCACATCTAAAATCATTTAAAGTTAAGCATTGCACAGGGCTTGCTCTTAAGTACAAAAAACAAATGTTGTCAGTGTTGTCATGCACTGTGTATTCAACTACAATACAATAATAGTAAGAAGCACAATAAACAAGCACAATGAAAGGCATAGCCTACAGTGGTCTTCAAGATTTTTATGTTTATTTGATTATTTTGCATTATACTATCTCATCTAGAGTTTCTAACATTATTTAAAAGTCTGTTTGTATCCACATAGATGATTAAATTACAGGATATTGACAGGACTATTTTGTAATGGGGTCTTGTCCTGTTGACCAGACAAACCACAGACAGACTTATGTTACTGTTTGCCAAATTTGTCATTAGTGAAGTGTATGTATGAATTAACAGAGGAGGAAATGTATCTTTTGGTCTCCTTTGTTTATTCTTTTGTGAATTCTAAGTTGTGCTGGGAGTCTCATGGAAAAAAGCAGTTCTGCAATTGAAAATTCATTCCTTTTGTCAAGTTTCTGTCTTTTGCCAATTTCCAGTGGTAAGTTTATACATTAAAAAAATCAACAAAAACAATCCACCTTACTAAAATAAGTACCTCTCACTTTTGGAATTAACATACAGTGTGCTGAAGTGTACAGAAGTATTTAAATAACAGACGCTTCATGACAAATGAGGTTATTAGAAATGACTTGAACAAGAGTCATACATGATATGCATCCATGTATTCTTTCCATGCACGCTTTACTTTAAATTCTTGAGGGGGATCTCCTAAAGCCCCAAATCAAGCACACACTAATTGAAAGTCCATTTCACTCTGAAACAACCAAACTCAAAGACAGGTTGTTGCAAAGAGTGTTGCCAACTCCTCAGTAAGGTAAATGCCGCTAAATGGCGTCATCATCTAATTTGCATAATTGGTCTGTGCATGTGCATGTGATTGAAATGGACGCTGTAGGAGAGAGGAAGAACGTCTGGGAGAGACAAAAGTGAGTAAAAACACCCTAACTATGTTTAGAACTACAAAATTAATTTTCCTCTGGGATCAGCCAAATATAGCTAAATATAGCGACAAAGTCACTAAGTTGGCAACACTGGTTGCAAAGAGAGGAGAGGTGAGGATAAGGTTGGTAAGAGGAGGAATACAGTGGCTTAAATCTAGATTTACACTGAATCTTCAACTGATAACGGACAAATGACAGCACTGGATACCTCCCTCTTTATTTTGACATCTCTACTACATCCATTAACAGTTACACCCCAGAACAAATACTGAATCACTGTGATAACAAAACATGTAACAGGGTAGAAGACCACAACAACTATAGTGTTCTGTACTTCTTCATTATCTACTTCTAACGGCAATGAGAAAGATAAAACAAGTTCTTGACTCTAACCCGTATCTCTTGAGAAATACAGGCCTCTCTCACATTTAAGGATTTAAACAAACCCTTTGCTCACACTCTGTTGCACTCATGCTGTATGCCCTTTTGGACCTCACCATGATCGGTCTGATGGGAACATATGCCCAGACAAATCCCCCGTAGCTTGACGGCGGGATATTCTCAGTGTTGATGGAGCTATTGATCATGCACACATTAAAATGATGTCGGCAGCGGTAAATGCCAATGGTGGAGAGGTCCATTAATCAGGAAATCAATGGCCCTGTCAATAGGCTGCCCTGGCCCTGACAATAGATGACAGTGTGGAGGTGGAGTTTAGAGTTAGCTGAGCAGAAAGCTCTACACTGCTAAAAGTCATTCCTGCCTTACTGCTGAAGCTCTGCCTGTCCCCCACCACCCCCAGGCATGACTTCATCATTTACTAAATCCTTTTAGGGACTGCTCAGGCCCGCAACTCATTGAAGGGAGAGAGCGTGAGTGGGTCATGAGTCATGAACTGGTGGGATATGAGTAAGTTCAGTGTCAGCTCTCCTCAACTTGCACACTAGAGATAGTTGCCTCCATGACTGTAAGGACCACATAAGTGAAACACCTCTTGCAGTTGTTAAAGTAAAACATCAGCTATATAGGACAGTATGTCATTCACTTGATTTTCCTGCAGCAGTGAGAGGGATCCACTTTGGGAAACAGTAACACATGTTCCTTTTGAGGCAGTTTTCTGTTGCTTCTCACATGACATGATGGCATGTGATAGTAGGTACTCAAAACTACATAAGATTTGTTTATGGTGATGCATATCCACATGGATTGTCTGACTTTCAGGGGAAGAATTTTCACATTTCCCTCCACTGTTCTGTGCTTATGTAGATGCTGGCAATTGATTTAATTTGTTGCTACAACAAAGACTGCATTGGCTCCCTGGCCAGCACTATGTACACCAATAATACAATTGCAGTGCTGACAAAGGATCTTAATGTCGGTCATTAATCATAAAACCTGTCATATTAATAAAATTCCTCCTAAATTATATGACTTAACATATTTCCAGTGGATTTGTGATGATGTAATGAATATGTTAGAGTCATGGTCGTGACAAGGTTGGTGTAATTGTAGTATTTTACAGAGGTTCACAGACAAAAGACTGACAAAATCAAAATGTAGTTTTAAAATCACTGACCATCAACAAGTTGTTTTTTCTTCCAAGCACTCCATGACTATTCTGCTGAATGCAGTCTCAGATTTTTTGTTGTATTTTGTAGTGAACTGCAATGTCAGCCTAACAGTCAGTCCGTCCACTGCTTAACAACCAATAGATAGATCAACTTTAAATTACTTTATGACTGAATACCTGCATTCCCATCAGCCTCAGCTGCAATTTTAGTGCCAGTTAACAAATCTCAGCATGGTCACGCACTAAATTAAGATGGTGTTCATGGAAGGAACATTATGTGCTAAACATCAGCAACTTTAACATTGTCATTGTGAGCATGTCTTCATGCTGACAGCAGCATTTAGTTGAAAACTCTGCTGTGCATGAATACAGATGCTATCCTGACTCTTGACTTTAAGCCTTGTTGAAAGATCTGTCAGTATAAAAATATACATTAAGTGAACAGAGATTTTACAATTTCAAAACATTTGAAACACATACTTGCAGCCTTTCAAAAAAAAAAAAAAGATGTTTTTGTTAATGTTTCAGATGTGAAATAGTGCACTTCTAAAGGATGCGATAGAGGATAACCTTTCTTCTGTTTCATTTGGTTCATTTGCCAGTATAAAAGGAATTTTCAATCACCATAACTATCATCAGTTCAGTCAATTCAATTTTGATTCAAGTGTTATTTTTAATTTCTATTAGACCCATTAGAATATTCCTTTGTATTTCTATAATGAAAATCCAAATGACCAATTGAATCACCTGAACACTGCACTACTTGTGAGGTCTTAAAATAGAACAAAGAATAATAGATTTGTTAAAATCTAATCTGAGTCCCCTTGATGAAAAGACAAATGACCTTATAATGGAACTTGAAGAAACTGAACTTAATATAATCAAACTGTGCAGATGGGTGCGTGTGTTTAGCCAGAAAATTACAATGCCACTCCACGTGGGCCTGCAGGTTTCATGCCATTCAGTAGCAGCTTTACAGTTGTCAAATAATTGCTAAGGGGGACTTGACTTTCCTATTTTGAAACCATTTCTTTTTCTGTCAAGCATTACATGAATGGCAGTGAAAGAACTTTCCACTCATGTCTAGACCAGAAATTGGCAGGCAATCTGGCACGAGTTTCCTTCTTTGTGAATTCGTCTTTTAGCAAAAGCGGCAACTTGGAACATTCCTTTTTAGCAGTTTTTTCCCCTCCTCTTTTCGATAAGTGAATTGAATTGCAAAGACCTGGATATAATTTGACTTTAGACATAACCAATTTATCTCACACCTCAGTGCAATCCGGGACCCTGTAATGAAAAGCCAGACTGAGAGTCAAGATTGGTGGAGAGTGACACCTGCTTCAGTTGGTTCAAATTAGAAATGCCAAAAGAAAGGAAGAAACTGTCAAATAGAAATGTGTCAGACATTTTACAGGTCTAATACTCTTGTAGGCTAGAGGGTTGAGGTTTCAGTCGAACGGTCTTTCAAAAAGTGTTGGGTGAGCTGTGCTGAGCACACAGATACACAAAGGGATTCATTTCCTGAATGCTTGCCTTTAACAACATCCATTTTCAGCCTGCTCTAATGCTGCTCTCATAGATGTCTAAAAGTCAGAGAAATCTTACTTCCTGCTAGGGATAAGTGCAAAGAAACAGTTCTTTAATTTAGAAGTCCAACAAAGTAGAGCCATAAAGTTTCTGTCAAAGTGAGAAAGGTGGCACAGTAAATATTATGCAGTGTTATGTTTAAAATGTGTGTGCATTGAAGAGAATCAGCTTGCATATTATTAACTCATTACTATTGATACTATTTGAAATCTTCCTTAAGCCTACAAAAACATTTTCCTTGGCTGTGTCAAATTTCTGGTGGAAAATACTGCACAGCTATGTGTGATTCTCTGGGGAGCTGGAAAAATGTCCGGTTGATTTGTTATTGCTTTTTTAGTTAGCTAATACCAAAGGTTTGACTCTTGAATCGATCAGTTTTCTATAAATTACAATAAACATTTAGCAGTGAACATGAAACATCTGTCAACAGGTCATAAAACTGCTTTATCACGTAAAATATGATAGAACACGATGATATCATATAAAATACAGTATGACTTCATGCTATAAAGAGCAAAGCAGAGTTATTTGTCATGCTACACTTCTTTAGGTTCTTGTGGTGAACATCAAGGTAACATATATAATTGAGATTATCCATCACAGAGGTGTCAAAGTGAAGCACTTTTTTGCTCTCTAGAGTAGGAATTCTTTCTGAAGCCCTCACAGACCAGAACCCAAACTTCATGTCAAATCTTAAGCATGTGTGTCGGCTCCTTCGTATTAAAGACAACTGAATATCACATAGTGACAGATGGTCAGGTTGAATGTTGTAATCAAACCTTATTAAATTATTTCTTAACAGCGTTATTATTAACAGGATTATCATTAGCATTAAGGCATATGATTTCTCTTTGTAACTAAAAAACATAATATTGTGAGAACATTTTTGAAAGTTTCTGAATTCAGTAGATTCTTAGTAGATTTACAGAAGTACAGTTAACAAATCAAACACCTTTATTTTATCTAGTGGGTGTGAATTGCTCTCAGTGTCACACTGAGTTTACCTTCCTCTCTCCACCAGCACCTTCTTCTCATATTCTCACAAATTTAACCTCGAAACAGAAAGTTTTACTGATTACGCCAAATCACTGAAAGTTGTTATCGTGCAGGCCTCCTGGTGAGAGCAGCTGCTCGGCTGTCGTATTAATCCATGTTGCTTATGCAAATGTACACCCTTTTGAAAGGTTCTCCAGAAATATGATGTTATTTAGACTGCCAATCATTGTTTATATAATTACGCCATTACATGTTCTTGTGGAGTTTTGATGAATGACACCTAGATCAACAGCAGTATGCGAGACTGACAGCATGAAACATATTTTGTACATGAAAAAACTTTTTCCGCTTTGTAGAAAATGTTGTAGAAGATGTGTAATCAATAAAGTTGGATTAAGATTGTAATGACACTATTGCAGTTGTTCCATCAGTAAGACATAGATTGAGTGTCATTCAAGCTAAATAACTGATTGAGACAGTTTTCTGTGCAGACAAATTCACCCCGGTCTTTAATAGAATAATGCTTGGTGTCAAATACATCAACATCTTTCTTATAGCACTGTAAATAATATGAAAAACTGTTTTTACTGTTGAAGGGCAGTCCTATGTTAACATGGCTTAGATTTTTTTCAGTGATAAATGAGCCGACAATACAACTCAGAGGAGAGGAGTTAACATGAAGAGACAGCTGCTCCAGCATGCAGGTTCAATTGCTTTATTGATGAGGCAGGGGAAGAAGTCAACAACTGATTGCAAGTTTAATTAAGTGTACTTGTCAAGGACACAGGCCTCAGCTCTTCCAAGTTGAGAGTATTGTCCACTTCCTGAAAAATCCCATCATAACCCTGTAGCACCCTGATGGATAACTCCATGTCTCTGGGCCCCAAAGAGAGCCATCTGAGGTAATTCACGTTTCAATTAGCTTCTACTCCACCTTCACATCCCAGCATCTTTCTGCTTTGTAAAATCAGTTAAGGATGAAGCCTGCAGGACTGCCAGTTCAAAGCATGGACACTTTTTACTGACAGGCCACACTGCCTGCCTGAGTGCATGCACATTTCAGCACTGGTGTTACCAGGATAGGGCAGCCCCATAGACTATGCGGCTGCTGACTAGCTTTAAACAGACTGCGCTCATCTTGTGTGTTTCTCTTTCGTGCTGTGTTTGATGTGCTGGATGAGATCTTTGCTAAGAGGCTGACATAGGCGCTGGACCTAACTCATGTTAATGCAGAGTAGATTAATCATGTGTGTTTGTCAGGCTTTTACACAGGCTCCAAGGCTGCTGCAGCCATCCATTCTTTAAGACGCTGCTTGTCGCCTTGATAGATGAGTTGCTGGCTGTTTGGTTGTCTGAGTCTTTGACTGTCATGGACTATATATCCATGACTCCATCCAGTCTTGCATACCAGCCCTCCAGGTCACTGCTTGTCTCAGTTGTGGCAAAGCGTTTGCTTTCAACAAGCTCATGTGTTCAGTGGTCCTCCATCAAATGGTTATCCCGCTATCTGGAAGCCAACAAAAAAAGTAAACACACCTCTTGTAAGGTGAAACAAATGAAGACAGCTTAAAAACATTAGACATTAATGTATTACTACATGCATTTATATTATCCCACTTCAGACAGAAACAAGAACAAGTATGAAACATGTATGAATCTGCAATAGCTGCAACCACATAGGCACCTGTATCCATACGTTCCAAACACTTGACCTCTATGCCAAATTTCACTATTCTAGGGCAAAAACTGGTCAGCAAAGGGTGGATTTTTGTGGACAGACTGTGTGGTTGCAGATAAAAACAAATGACATATGAATTATGAAATTGGAATTGAATTATAACCAACATTGCAGTTTAGTTCACTTTTTGTGGTTTAGATTAGAGCTGAAAATGATTAATCTGGCGATTGTTTTCTAACAATGAAAAACGCCCATATAATTTCTCTTCAAATGTATCTTATTGTTTTGTTGTAACCCTTTTTTTTAAAGGCTGGGATCAGTGAATGTTTGATCAGTTATTAATATCAATCCATTTTCTGTCTGTTGACTAATCACTCTTTTTACCTCTCGTTTTGATAATTACCTTCACCTTGTCTGATTGTGTTTTTTGTCTCAGTGAAGTCTGGTGAGATGTCTCAATGTTCCCAGATCTTAGTATTTTAGTACCTTGATGAGTAGAATGTGCAATCTGTGCGCGGGTGAGTGTGTTGGACTCGTGCACTGTCAGGATTGCGAGCTTGGAGGTGCATTGGATTAATGGCCTTTATGTACTGCAACTAATGGAGTGGGAGATCAGTGCTCAGTAAATGTGACTTACTCCAATCAAGTGCAAGGCTTACTAAGCCTGACTGCTGCATCCTCCAGAGCCATAAAAACTGTTGTTTTATTTCCCTCTCATCACCCAGTGACCTGCCTACGCCGCCTGGTGTCAGTATTGGGCATGGAGATTTACAGCAGAGGTCAGAGGACGGATGGATGTACGGCAGACATGCACGGGTGGGGGATGGATGGAAATGCGGGGAGAGCCAACTGGCTTGTAGAGCACCACTAGTTGCATGGATGCGCAGCTATGAATTATTGACGGCTTTCAACAGTGAAATCGTGATCGCATATGGGTCTTTTATCACCACTGGAAGGCAAGAGTCAAAACAGAGGAGGTGATACTACGCCTGTTTTCATGTTTTATTTTCAAAAAAAGAGCAGGAGCGTGCGCTGAATATAGTGTCTGCTGTTGATGCTGAGCAGTGTCTCCTCAGCATGTGAATGTATGCTCTTGGTGTGCTCAGTCTCCTTTATTAAGCACTTCAAATTAGGCAGCCCTCGATAGTGGTATCATTTACAAATTTAAGGCTGATTCACAGGCACAGCATGGAGCCCCTCCTGAAGAATGAAAACTGGAGCACTTATTTGATACCAAGATTGACTGCCGAACAGCCAAAATAATTGTTACCTCTATTGCAGGCTGTGTTGTCATGAATAGTAGTCAGAATGCTCTACGTGCTGTGTGTGTACTGTTGTCTGATTTGGTACGGGAGGATATTTTCAAACTTTTCAGTGACCAGTGGCAGGCATGACTGGAACTGCATTGTTCTAGTGAATGTCAGTAAGCATGGTGGAAAATATGGGTTTGTTGTGTATTTTTAACCAAGAATAAATATTACTGGGCTTCTTATGTAAGATCCTCTCAGCAACTTTTATTCTTGAGAAATCTATACTAAATTCAGCCAGGTGAACAGAACAGAACATGAAGGTGTGATTGTCAAAAGGTTTGTTTGGACTGAATGGCAGCAGTGATGTGACTGTTGGAAGTCTTTGTTTAGAGGAAATGTTTGTTTGCTAACCTGGCAATCCATCATGTTCATTGATTAATGTCTTTAAATCCTTCTTCCTTTCAAAACAGTTGAGTAGTATAGTTTTTAAAGTTATTGATCTGGTAAGTAATTAGGGAGAAATACTTTAAGCAATCATTTTAGATTACATTATAATTCATTTTAACATCACTTAAGATTTGCCTCTTCTTTCAAGATGACAACTTACAACAAGTTTTGACCTTAAATTGAACTCCAGCAAGAAAACCCTTCTGCACCACACATGCACTCTCCAGGCAACATGCTGTAAAAGTGTTTCAAGCTTCTTTAAAAGTTTAATTCTGCTGCCATTGCTGTCACTTGAAGACAACATGAATTTCTCCAACTCAAACACTCTGGTTTTTAAAGCGTCGATACATATTTTAATACAATCATGGGCTAGGCGCCACAGATAAATCCGTTTGTATAAGTCTGATAAAGTATCTGCCCCAGCTGTCAACCTATTTCCATGACAGTTGTGTAGTACCCAGGGCAAGCATTATATCATTCCAATCAATCAAATCTGACATGCTTTCACTTGAAATGAAGTCAAGTCCTTGAATGGCTTAAGTAATGTCATGGAAAACATGCGCTGGTTTGGAAGTTGCCAATGTGTTTAGCCTCTGAAGTGAAATCCTGCCTTTAGGAAACATTATGCTGGCTGTGGATTGTTGATTCCAGGTTATTTTTCAATTTTTATTGTGAATTCATTTTAGGCACATAGAGAAATCGTAGATGATAGTGTGTCTAGATGAGCTGCACCCTCATCCTTGCTGCTGAATCATTTCCTCTCACTGGCTGAGAGGAAACATTTTGTATTGTAGACATTTTTCACAGCTCAATCACATTACATATTCATATCACCGATTTCACAACAGCCACGAACAATACAAGCACAGCCTTGTGAGGTGGAGAGATTTTTAAAACTGGCTGAATGCTGGATTAGTTCAGATGTTTCTGCATCTCTCTTTTATTATCATCCATGCTAACAAAGATGAGGTACCTGCATTAATGCTGTCTGTCCTCTGATAGCTAATGAAGAAATTATTCATACAGCCATTGGTGATCTAACAGCACTGTATAAGTCAACAGATAGCTCATGTTGAACCAGACGAGCTGCTGTTCCCGTTGACCTCCCGAGACAGGGATTGATTGGCTGGCATTGTCACCAGACCTATACTCATCACAGATTAAACCTTGAGGTGCACGCGGGTAATTACCCAGGATCCTTAGTCATCAAGCTATGTAAATCTCTCGCCAGCTCATTAGTGGGGTTTATTTGAAGAACACTTTCTCACCCCATCTTCTTTTTCCCCAGCTTCTCTTTCCCCAGCTTCTCTGTCAAATTTTGCACCTCAGTGCAAAGCTTTGCTGAGCTGTTTATTTCCTGTGTGTAACTGCAAACTGAGAATAGCAAAGGTGATGCAATGGGCATAAAAAAACTAACATGTTCAAAGACCACCACACACACACACACATACACACAATAAGAAACTTGGTGTCAACATGGGGTGTGTGAAATGAACGTTGACAATATAAATATGATAATAACATTGTGTTTGCATCTTTGTAAAGTAGTGGAGGTAACTTTTTTGAGAACACTTTTGTCAGTGATTGAGAAATATCTTATTTCACTTTGCTCATGTGTCTGTATCATCTGCAACACAACTGTCTTGTCAATATTATCAACCTCAGATAATTAGTCGCCATTCTGTGTAACGAAAGCTGCAGGCCTGGTGGAAATGACTTTATTGATGAGCACAGCAACACTATTGACTTTTCCAGTAAAGCAGGAATTAAAAAGCAGCATTTCTGTAGTAGTCATGAGATCCACCCCGTGTCAGTTTACCATCAGTTGAATATTTCAGTGCAATTAAACGTCAAATTAAACGAGACAACCTCTTAAACCCAGAACTCAGTTATATACTGTATAGTCAAACAACTTTGCAGTTGCTAAACACATAAACTGGGTAAATCTATTTTTTCATAATATATTCACTGTCATTTGTGTGACAGCTGCTTAGGTGAGAATTAGATTTATTGTGATGCTCTGGGGAATGCAACCTGTTTAAATTAGAGAATGCAAACAGAACCTGAGAATCTCAGTTTGAAAACTGAAGAACAGAGTGCACTTCATCAAAGTTGGGTGTGGATTATTTTAGTACTATAGCCACCACTTTGACAAAGGAATAGTCTTAAGCTCCACCATGCAAAATAATATTAGCTCAAACATGCAAATGAAAATGAATAAAATACTAATTTTTCATATCAGTCATCATTCCAATACATATTTTCATATTAGAGGGTAATGAAGGTTCAAACAGCAGTGATTCGGTTTTTCTATGTGCCCTCATGCCTCCTACAAAATTTTACATTTACTCTGCACCATGCAAAAGTAGCGCACTCACACACCCCGGTGGGCCATCTTGAAACTGGGATGGACGGACATCATGAATGTTGAATAAAGTTGCCCACCTGTCTGGCTCTGAGCTGTGGCGTTTAATGTCAGGGCAGCAAGCGCTAGTGGACAGACGAACCCCAGAGAGTTCATGAAAGAGGCAGCCGGAGCAGCAGCTCATTTCACATGCAGCGCCTGCTGAGGGGAAGCTAACGCCCCATATGCACACCAAGCCAGAGTCATTATGGAAATGCATTTTGTCTGTGCTGGCTGCATTTTTATGTAGCAAGACAAAAAAATTAACATTTTATATTCTCTCTATTTCTCTCTGTTTAGAGGCCTCTTGAGATGCTCTTTGTGTGTGTGTGTGTATGTAGTGTGTGTCATGTGAGCGTGTTGCCATTATATCACCCCTTGGCATGTTGTGACTGAATGCGTAAATACATGGCTGCTGTGTTTTTGTTTAGTTGGGTGTGTGTGTTAATGCGGGCTGTGTGATTGTACATGTATGAGTTTATGAATGAGGGAGTAATGGAATGCATGCACAATGTTATAATATAGCAGTGTATGAATTTGCAGGTGTGTGCATGCTTGGCTAGGTGTTTGTTTGTGTGTGTGTATGTGTTCTTTCTACTTTGATATTTTTTTCTAGTACTTAGTGTGTTGTGGTAGAACAGAATCAGTGCTGTACCGTGGTCCAGTGTGTTGTCCCCCGTCTGCTGACCCAACCACATCAGAACACCCCCCCCCCCCCCCCCTCTGTGTGATTTGCGAGGCACGCCTGTCCTTCAACAATTGGTTGCTTCTGCGACTGGAAGCATTTATTTCCCCCAGCCTATCAAGCCGCTACTGGCCTCAGCCAGCTGTAATTGTGCTGACCACAGGACATGTGGCTGGGAAAAAAAATGCACCGGCTGCAAGGGGGAGAGAAGAAAAAAGAACTGAAGTCAAATATCTTTTTTTTTTTTCTTTCTGAATGGTCAGGCTGCACGATGCACAGATCTACAGAAACCAGTCTGAGGCATGGAAAGCAAAGGAAAAAAAGTGCTTGCATGGATTTTGCTTCTTCTGCATGAAGCTCTTTATAATAGCCGTATAATAATTAAAAGGTGCATTAAGTACATTTTTACAAGTCTGTAGCACAAAATGGCCATAAAATAATTCCAGTGACTAAGTGATTACAGGGCCAGATGCTGAGATTTAAGGAGTCATTCTCTGGCATACACTCAAACCAACACAGTATTATTATACCAGTATTTAGCATGACGTGCAGAATATTAAAAGAGAGCAAACTGGACTGAAACACCTTCACAAGCTCAATCTAACTCTCACCTAAATTAGATGTGATAAGCATGCTTTATTAACATTTTTGGGTAGCAAAGTTCTCAATATACAGGCACACGTGTTTGACTGCCATTAAGGCCACCTGTGTAAGAAGTTCCCAAGTGCATTAGCATTAAGCTGTGAAAGCTGCTCTTTCATATTGACTTTAAACTGATAATGAAGGCTACCGTGGCAAACCGTAAGGAGCAGTCAGCTGTGCTTAGTCAGGATTTTAAAAAAGCTACACAGGAGCTAGTTAGAGTGCTACCTGTTTGAAGGGAGAGTGGGAACTGCCTTTTCTCTTTTAGGACATATGTTTTGTTTTTGCATATCAAGGTTTCTTTGACTTTCTTTTCTTTCTTTAGTTAGGCCCTTCAGACTTTGGAGCTGTATGAAAACCGTACTTAGAAAAGACAATTCTTCCATACATTAGCAAATGATTTTTTTATAATTAGAACTTTGGTGATTTTTAAAGTTTTCAAACAGCGCCATCATCAGTTTGAGCATTTGTGTTTTTTTTTGACAAATTGTAGTGTAGACTTGTGTTTGATGTTAGATTTAATTATAATTCAATTTTCAATCTGTCCAATACTTTGGTTTAAGACAAAATACCTGCAAATTGTGAAGTGTAATGACATTCCCTTGAGCCTCAGTTGCACTTTGTGTTTATCATCAGTTAGCATCATTTAGCCTAAGCCACACGTAGCAGGTAGCATTTCATATACAGCAAACATACAGTGTGTGAGGAGCAGATGTACTTTGTGAAATTGCACTAAACCCTCAGATAACATGGTAGTAATCACTTCGCAGGCATCTGCTGGAAAACTTAACTAATGATGAGGGGAGAAAAAAGAGAAACCACAGTACACATCAAAAGCAATTGTTCCATGTACTGTACAGCCAAGTGACCAAATACTTTCTGCAAAATATTTCTCATTTCTCAACCATCCCCAAACACAACAACAAATATAGAAGGTTCTTTTATGTTTCCAGTACCACATGTATAAATGTTATTTGTACTGTTTAGGTTGGCCTCTGTGCTGCTGTTGACTGCAAACCACTCATGTGCTGTTGTTTGCTAACCACCAGGGCAGTAACGCTTGACTTTCACAGCCAAAAGTTAAATGAGGACAACAAGCCATGAACCAAATGTCAAATGTAAATATCAAAGGCCTATGCAAAAAAAAAACAAAACAAAAAAAAACAAGAGGAATAGTCTCAACTGATCTGTTTCTAGACAGGAAAACACTGACAAAACAGTGAGGTGACAGTGAGGGAGTACATGGTAATGAAAATTATAGAGGGGTCACCGTGTGGAGCAGTGCCCCTTTCTGCACACATCTTTGTGACTATAATCCTGGCACAAATCAAATCCCACTGCCATATTGAACTTGGATAATTGCAGACAGGGGTCTGATAAGCCCCTGTAATGGAACTCTGTCAATCACTTCATGCTATATACCCCCTCTCTCCTGGGTGTTTGCTCAAATTGAATGAAGAAATCCAGAAGCCACTGACATTTAGGTCTACTGCACTGCTGATTGTGGGAAGAATGTTCTGGTTTAATTTCATTAACTGAGAGAAAGTAAAAGCAAATTTGCCGTATGAAAAGCAATTATGGCGCTGCTGACTGGGGCTTTTATGCTCGGAAAAGGTCCGCCTCTCATTGTCTGTCTGAGTGCAGAAGAGTTCCCCTGATTTACTGGATGAGGTATTTATCAGGCAAGCACAACGCAGGCCTCATGGTGGGAAATTATTTGGCCTGTAGGTCACTATATTCCAAACTGAAGGATTTCAAGATAACTCTGCAAATTATCAATTGTCATTCATCTAAAATTGTTTAGGTGATCTGTTGCCTCCTGTGTTCATGTGGCTATTTAATGAAGAATTTCAAATCACAAAAGCAATGGTATTTATTTTTGTCCCAGTGGGAATAGTTTAACAAATACTGGACTACAGAGGCCTGGACTGATGCTTGATAACAAATAGGATGGTAACAAAAGAGGACATGAGGTAAAACAAAACAGACTGGTGGATTAGTACAGTTGTTTTACAGTTTACAGTTAATGTTTTTATTTGTATTTTTAATCTAACACAAAGCATGTTGTAAAAACCTATACAGACAATATTTGAAAGCAAATATATCAAAATATAATTATTAGAAATTAAGGACATTACATATAGAAATCATTTCTCTTCACCCTTCCTTTAGGCATCAGGTTTGTAATGTGAGGATTTGAACATCATCAAAAAACAAATAAAAAGTAATTTGTAATGACCGTCAGTTTCATCTAATGATGCTGAAAGGATCCACTGCTGTTGGATTTCCTTCTTTAATTATAAATTAAATAAATCATTAAGAAAAACAGAATAAAGCAGCGATTTTTATTGATACAGGCAGTAGTGAAAAAGAATTGACACAATCATTTACTGTAGCTGCTCCTTTATTGGGACCTCTGTTTGAACATCATTTGTAACCACAGCAGCCTTACTAATCACACTGAATTTATAGACTAAATTGTCATCTATTTCCACAAGCTATTAAATAATTGAACATCTGACGTATGAATGCATGTAGATGATTAAAGATGATTAAAGAAAGCTGACTGGGAAGAAAGAAAAAGTGAGCCAGGAGTGGAAACAGTTTGACATAACTGATAAGGTATTTCTTCACATTTTCATGTAATGCAAGTGGAACATTGGGAATCTGTGAAAGTCCCACATGGTATGCACCAGCACTCTTCCTAAAAAGTTTATTTTACAGGAAATAGATGACCATTTTTCCCAAATGAGAATAAATTACAGTACAGAGTGTCTACAAATGAGACGGGATGAAGTATAAATAGCACCCTGTGGTACAGCTGTTCATTTTTACTGATTCCTTGATTGTACAATAGGGAGAATGCACAAGAAAGCAAATGTGACAGAACACTATCACTATCACAAATAGAAGCCAGAGACAAATTAGGAATCCAGGTAGACAACAGTGAGGATTTAATAATTAGATTTGCTGGAACAATGCTATTAAGTTACACACCTTCTTTTGGCACACTGATATATATGCAGTGGACAGGAGTTGGCTGGTGTATAACTTAGAGCAAATTGAATTTAAATTCAAATCAGACTCTCTCCGTATCACAAAACACATTTTTTACATCCTAAAATCGGAAGTGTTTAAAAAATTGGGCATGATGAATACCCAGTATATGAGACTATATATTAGTATGGACAGATGACAGAACTCGTCTTAGACCAGACACGTTTGAAGGAACCTGACAAACTGCAAACCTAATAATGCTCTTCAGTATTATCAGATTTTCCTGAGTGTTTAAATAATTAATTTCAGCCCAGAGTTTCAACAGTTAATGAGGTAATTAATCAGTCAAATTCACCAAATGACATAACACAAGTGTAACACCAGGTTGTGAACTGTGGTGATGATCTGTCAGGTTTACTGTCAAATTGTTTGAAACCTAGGTTGTATTATAATTATTAAAAAGAGTTATTAGCAAGTAGGCCACTGCAACATCCAAGTCGTTGTTTGTATGTATGGCATTATGTAGAAATCGGTATTTGTGTCGTTCCTTGTTTCAAAGTGTCATATCAGTAGTAAATATGGGCAATTATACATGTGCATTTGTTATTATTACATTACCTAACTAATATTAATTATTAGTCTAGCTCAGCGTCTGTCTTCCAGCCATTTATTTTATGAAGTTCTTGCCAACAACTAAAAGTCAGTTCCAAATTTACTCTTGTCTGACAGCTTGCTCGGTCAATCCTCGTTCTCCTTTTCTCTTCTTAGCTTCCTCCGTCAGTGTCCTCTTGGCCTCTGCCATTATGTTCATAGAGGCTACTGAGCACAGCTACATTGCTTTCTTGCCCTGCTCCAGTTCTGGCATAACACACAGCTTCACTCTGAGCTCACAATCTGGGCAGCCCAGTAAACAAACAAAGCTAACAACAGCTAACAACAGCTTAAAACAGCGATAGTTGGCTGCAGTTTACTTTACCGTACATAAGAAGACTAATTTTTTTCCATAAAAAATGTTCCAGTTTCACTAAAATCAGTGAAATACTTTGTGGTTTATGAAGGTCCGTAAAGCATTATGCAGTTCTCTCGTGATCGTACCCGCAACACAAGTTACATAGTGCAAAAACAGATACATGGCGCAAAGTGGAAATGACAGAGATGCCATTTGCCTCATCACACATCAGTATAGAATCAAAACTGGATACAGTAGGTTTTCAATCTAGTGAGGCTAGTGAGGAGTGAGGAACTTGAGTGCATTCCCAATAACATTTGTGTTTTTCAACAAACTGTAGTATAAGACTTATGTTTGATGTAATATAAATAGAATTATGATTTTATGTATGCATGAATGTTGAAAATTTATTTGATTATTACAGAACATTTGGACCTGAACAAACCATTTTAGTCAAATTTGTCCTATATTTTATTTTGTTTCCCAGTGATCTTTTTAACTCTTTAACAGATTTATGTACTTTCATTATTTCAAAGCCATCGTTCTCCTCTATGGCTCAGCATAGACTCTGAGTACTTTTTCAGTTTTATTTGAATAAAATTAAAGTGAAACAGTCTGCTTCTAGGCCCAAGTAAATGTTCATATTCTGCAACCACGTGAAGTTCCTCTCAGAGATTTAAGTTTCTTTCAACTCTTTGGATGCTATTACATTCTGTTTGACCACAAAAAATATATATATTTACGTTTTGAAAGTCACCTGAACCCACTCTTTTAGCTTAATTCAGATCCATGGCACAGCACTTATTCTTATTCAAACAAAAATATGTTGCTTTTAAAGCTGATTCTCATATTTCTTATTCTATTCTTCCAAACTCCAGCAGAAAATTTGAGTTGAGTTTTCATCAAAACAAAATTATGACTGGTGTGTTATCTGCATGCCAAATTACGCACATGAGGCTAAATGACCTCCTCAGTTACCATGTGATTGGTTGCTGACAAGCCATGTAGCATTTAAAAAGCTATTTTTAAATGGAGTCCAGCACACTGCTCACTCCACAAAACACACCAGATCCCTTTTACATCACTACACAGAGAACAATGAGGGCAAAACAGTGTCAGTGATCTGTTTTTAACCAAATATTCTCAGGTCTAGTTCAACTAAAAACACAGAATTTAACCCTGTTTGTAACCAGTACTGACAGCTGTGTCTTCTCTGCTGTGCCCACCCTCAGTGAAAAACACAGAGAGTTGAGAACAGAGACACTTGAGCCACAGCAAAACGGAGATAAGACTGAGCTGAGCATAAATTAAATATTTAGTTCCACAGTTTGTATGGTGAATAAATAAAACATAAAACATGATATATGAGCCAAGAAAAGTTTGGCAACAAATTGGTTGAGTACGGTAAAGTCCTTGAATTCCCAGAATTTTGGGTTCATAACTAATTGTGCAATGAATATGGAATGTTATAAACAGGATGTAATAGCATCCAAACCGTGGTGAAAGGTTAAAAACAGGATGAGATTAGATTTCCAAAAATGGAGAAATGTTCTAGACGGATTTGGAAGAAGATGCATAAGAGTTGATGACACTATTTAACACAGAATGTATCCGTGTATTAGCAGTTTCCTTGCCAAAAAAACTCTGAATCTACAAGTCAGAGTTGTCGGTTCTTTTTTAAGCATCTTCAAGAATTTCCACAACATTTGTTGTTCAAAATGTAGCATCAGTGCCCTGGACGATGATGAGTTTAATGCATCCTTTCAGATTTTATCGCATCAACAGCAACATCACTGGCATTGACATCAACAATAAATATCTCTTAGAATCGTTATTGTGTAGTCTCTGAACGCACTCATTTAAGTCACACCTGGCCTTTCCGAAGCAGATTATATGTTTCAGGTTAAATGAGGCTGAGATGATGGTAGGTTTGTAGTGCAGAGAAGGTGGCAGCTTCCTGTGATTCTCCTTTTCTTTTTACATTTCTGTTGTTTTGTTGAGTGCTTTTGCTATTTACCTCTATACATTATATACTTTTTTATCCTCCATCTCCAATCCAAAAGTATCTCGTGCCAAATATCTTCAATTATGTCACATTGTGACTCCTTTCACTTCTTCCCTCATCTTTATAGGAAATGTCATTTTTACATTTTTTTTTTCTGCAACATTTTAAATGTTCACTGAAACCATGTGTGGGTGGATTATAAGAAGAGCATCCAGACTTTGGGCTATTTAAATGAATTAATGGCGCATGGTGCAAGATGATGCCAAAGGGATGAGTGTGCAAGAAAATCGTGTGATAGGTGATTGTGGAGCAGATTGCAGCAGTCTTTCAGGTGCGAATGTGATTGACACATTCTTCTTCAGACAAAATGTATGTGATGTATTCTTTAAATTTTAAAATAGAACAAAATATAGGAGGTTGTGGTTGAGAAAAGAAACATGAAACAAGTTTTCATTTACAGGAATATCAATAACATCCGACATGAAGTGACTATACCACCAAATTAGTTAAACAGCGACAAGCTTTAGATGCTCTGTTTGAGAACAACTAAATGGGGACCTAACGGGACTAAGAGGTCACAAACTTGAGAAGGAACCTTTAGCTAATACCTAAACTATTAGAAAAATAACAATGATTTGAAAAAATTTGAGAACAAATAACATTTTGTCTGATTAGAAAAGCAAATAGATGGTGGGGAGTTGTGATTTGTGTGAGAAACTAGGACTTGAAATATGACATTCAAATAATAGTAATGTCACTGTGAAAGCAGCAATTTTTTTGTACCTCAATGCTCTTCAGGTTTTTCACAGATATCTGCACCAGCTCACCACCCAGAGCTGCTGGACCTCATTTGTCTCTCCGTCTTCCTCCGCATGTTTGGATGGTTAGGGAGTCTTTGATGCATCTTACTGTCACTCCATCTCATTTTCATTTTCCAAGAAGCTTGTTTCATGACACCTATTATTATATTCATGATATAATTTGGTGTGTGTGTATGTGTGTGTCCTCTGCCTCTCTCTTTTGCTGCTCCAGTTCCTGGTGTATATATCGTTTTTTTTGTAAACTATAACTATGTTTTTGGTTATGAGAAAGTCAAGAATGTTTGAAAACTGTGGCAGTCACTGGGGCAGCTCATGATGAGGTGAAGACACTCTGCAACGTGAACTCTGAACTAGATGACCAGTCCTAACAGACAGAATCACAGATTCTGTGCCGACTTGAGGGTTTTAGTCTCAGATCATTGGTTTGAGAGAGGCAGATCTTGCAAAAGTCCTAATCTGCACAAGCCCTAAGCTGCCATGAGGAGATGACAGCTTGACCTATGACTGATCTATACAACAGATAACCTCTTTATCATCATCAGATGATTTCAGACGTAGGTCTTCAGCATGCCATTATTATGCAGTACAAAACATTATGTATGTTGAGGAAGGATGCCAAGCCAATGATTGTAAACTGTAAAAAGGTAGCTCTATATTACCACAAGCAGCATTTATGTGAATTTGCAAATATATTTCAGGTGAAGCACTAAAACCATCCCACCACCCCTATCAAACCCCCTGCAACCAGTGACCACACACAAACACATGCATATTCATTCTCTTAGCTTCTAAAAATATTAGCGATTATAGAAGACCAGGCCACTGCACTTTAAACAAATCCAAAACAAAACAGTTAAGTGAGATGAGAAGTAAAAACTTACAGAAAGACTGCTGAAAAAATCAATCATGGCCTTTATATCCACAGCTTCAACTCCAAAGTATCCTGCTGCTTGAGTGCCATGGGCTGTTTTCTCTTTTCTTCACATGAACATGCCCCCTCCGAGGTGGTAGAATAGTCTGAGTGCATGGTAGAGGTCACTGCCTACCCACCTGTATTTCTATCAGAGCCACAACAACAGTTCTGGAAACACTTGTTGGTCCGAGAACTCTGTGGATTAAAACCTGTTGGTTACACAGACAGCTATCAGCTATCAGGTGAAAGAGAGGGAACTTCTGAATGGCTCCCTGTGGCTGCACTATGTCCGGAGAAAATGTGTTGCCCTGAGCGGGCCATGTCAGAACCAACGGGGTGCGGAAACGTTTTTAAACATTACAGAATGTGAGGAATCAGTAGACAGGTTTTGCCAAGCTGGGAACAGAGTAATTTCTGTATTTATCAGACAGAGTCACTGACGACACTGTAGTCACAAATGTCCATCTAAATTCACATCACTAAGAATTCTGATGCAGTCTGAACCTTTCTTGTGTCTGCATTCCCTTAAATGGATATTTTATTTTGTGGGGGGAACTGGAGGAGCACCTGAGATAAACCTACTCCGACAACAGGAGGCATGTGCCAACCACCATCCCCAACGACATGCCACCAATCCAACCACCTGAGCATCAGCTGGACACAAGACCCCCAACATGAAGTGAAGTTGAGAACACAGTGAAGAGGGCAAGATCAGCATCAGCCCCTGGGCCCAACGGTGTTCCCTATAGGCTCTATAAGAACACGCCAGGTGTCTTGAAGGTCCTCTGGAAGCTAATGAAAGTTGCATGGGAAAAAGGCATCATAACTAAGGCATGGTGAAGGGCAGGGGGAATCCTGATTCCCAAAGAATTCCTCAACCATCCACCAATTCCACCAGATCAGTTTACTGAATGTGGAAGGAAAGATTTTCTTCAGTGTTGTAGCCCAGAGACTATCAGCATTCCTGAAAAAGCACAACTATGTCAACACCTCAGTGCAAAAAGGCAGGGATAAGTGGTTTCTCAGGATCCCTGGAACACGCAAATGTCATCTGGCACCAGGTACAAACGGCCAAAAAGGAAAAGAAAGATATGCATGTCCTATTTCCAGGACCTCCAGGTCTGTGTGCCAACTCAAGCTAATACAACTGCCTGGCAGCACTTGGAGATGCAGCTCACAAATGTGTGGTTTCACATCAATGACAAACCGATACCAATGATCCTGGAGAAGCCCATCAAAAGCCTTGGTCGGTGGTACAATTCAGATCTTAAAGACACAGAACAGGTGGAACAGCTCAGGCAGGATACCATCAGTGGCCTCAAGCAGTTTAACACCACTGCTCTCCCAGGGAAGCTGAAGCTCTGGTGCTTTCAGTTCGGACTGCTGCCCCGCCTCATGTGACCAGTTTCCATCTATGAGGTCACCCTATCCCATGCCAAGCGGTTGGAGCGATTGGTGAATGTGCAAGTAAGGAAGTGGCTTGGACTACCTGGATGCCTCAGCAGCATAGGCCTGTATGACAACAGAGCCCTCTCTCTGCCAATTTTAAGCCTGGTGGAGGAGTATAAATGCTCTAAAGCAAGGCTTGAAATGACCCTCACAGAATCCCGGGATCCTGTTGTCAGAGGTGCTGCTCCCACCTTAGCCACAGGGACGAGGTGGAAGCCAAGTGCAGCAGTGGCACAGGCAAAGTCTGAGAGACACCAGGACATAGTGGGCCAAGTCCAACATGACAGAGGGGGCCTAGGTTTGGGAGCAACAACACCCACATGGCAGAAGGCTACTCCAGCTGAACACAGCCTGGTGGTTGAGGAGGTGCGCCACCAGGAAGAAGCAGACAGGGGTTACAGAGCTGTGTCCCAAGCAAAGCAAGGCCGCTGGATGAGTTGGGATGGCGTGGAGACGATAAAGATCACCTGGAGCAAGGTGTGGAACATGGAATCCAATATGTTGAGCTTTACTATCAGAGCCACATATAATGGCCTGCCCTCTCCAGCTAACCTACATCTCTGGCTTGGAGAGGATCCAGCCTGTCTCCAGTGTCTTGCCCCAGCAACCCTGAAACACATCCTGGTGGGTTGCAAGACCAGCCTTACTCAAGGCAGATACACCTGGCGTCACAACCAAGTTCTGAAATGCCTGGATGCTACACTGGAGAATAAGAGGATAATCGCAAACGGCATGCCCCCAGAAGCCCAGGCTACCTTTCAGCAACCAGCATCTTTCACCCGGGAAGGGGAGAAACAGCTGACCTACAGAATCATGCCCAATGAATGCAGCCCGGAACTGGGAAATGCGGGTAGACTTAAACCAGAGGCTCACTTTCCCACCCGAAATTGCAGCAACCAACCTGCGCCCAGACCTGCTTCTTTGGTCCAAATCCTGCCAACGTGTCTTCATCGTGGAACTGACAGTTCCTTGGGAAGAAGCCATCGATGAAGCGTTTGAAAGGAAATGGTTGCGATATGCAAACTTGGCTGCCGAGGCAGTGGACCAGGGCTGGAATGTATTTGCAGGGATGACTTACAGAGAAAGGCGTGGAGCTAAAAGACAAGACAGGAGGTGAGACATAAGGATAACTGAAAACATGATTTATCAAGACATGACAGTGGTTGAAGCGGGAGGAGACGATATGGGCATGGAGCCTCCAGCACAACACACACCCAGGTCTGATCAGCCTGTGGTGGGTCAACCTTGGGTGAGGCTGTATTGTGATAAAAGGCCGAAACACAGAATGAGGCCGGGGTGCACACCTGATGATGTGTCGTACTGGAGACACCAGGCGGTCTTCCCCCAATCCAGACCCCAACCCATCAACAGTGTTGTGCTGATTTATCAAGGGATTGTGACATCTAGTCCTAGTAAATATACTGTCTGTGTTATAAAAAATGTGAACCTGTGAAAGGTCAAAAGCAGAGGCACACAAAGGTTTCTAATTATACTTCATATACTGCATAATTTATAAATCAACATGTTCTGAAGCGTAAGTAAAATTATTCATAAAGAACTAGCAGCTAAAATTCTGACATTATGTACTGAGATCTGCATTATATTTAAGAATGTATGCTGCTAGTCTGTAACCAAATGAAAAGAGCCACACACTGTTCGAAATCTCTTCATTTCAGCATCATGTGTCTGTTTGTACTGTAGTGCTCACACTGAGGGGCAGGTTTAGTTAAAGAATCTAATAATAGGCCATCATGACAAAAGCCTCACTACAATCACAATAGTGGATCGGAGTCCAGCAACACTCCCTCTCAGCCCCACAGACTGATTAAGTCATTATCACTCTATCCAGAAATACGCAAACTTCCCTGAGCTAAGAACGGTTACGGCAGTTAGATTTTTCAGATATGTGGAGAAATTCTGGAAATTATAGGTCTAAATAAGCAGCCACTGTCTGTTGTGGAAGACATTGACTTCAAACATTCGACATATTACATTTTCAAAGGAAACTTAATATGAAAAAAGCTGCAGTAGCAACTTTGTGTTTTGATAACACCAATTACACTCCAATAGAGTCTCTTTTCTTTCAAATTTTTTTACCTCGCAATGAGAGCGCAGTAGACTTTTAGCTTTATGTAATGAAACAGCAGCAGAATAATTCACTGGGGTAAAAGGCCCAGTGAGAGGCCCTTGGGGACAAATTCTGCCAGATTGCTGGTCTCAGCACAGGCCTTCCTCGCCAAGCCTGTCTCATTAGGAAGGCAGGGAAATGTCACAGGATGGCTAGTTGAGCAAAGAGGTTGAACTGGCTCACCAGTGGAACCATTCTGGGAACCTGCAGCTACAATAAAGTAATGGGGAGGGGTCTGAAGATTGTTTAACACTTTGTTCTAGTGACTGTGTGTGGGACCTTTTTGTATTTCTGTTATTTCTGCTAGGATTAGTGAATTTAGAAATTGCGCTTGAGAGAGCCAACAAAAGTCAGTGGTATCAGGAAGAAGTTGGGCAGATGAAAAAGTCCTTGAGAAGGATTCTAGTAATATTGCATCACTCTTCCTGTGTTCTAATTGTGCTTCGTGAAACACAATGAGGGGAGATGAGAATTCAAAGTGGTCCTCTGCGAATGATGAGAGAATGATAAAACGATGCCTCGTACATCCTGACAGAGGTTGAAATGAGATGCGGTAAAGCCGGGACAAAGACAAACCTCCAGGGAGCCGCAGCAAGAAACTTTAATGAATTCTTATTTTGCAAGGCCGTCTATTGCATCTCTCATGTCGCCTGACAGGTGCACTAGTCACTGTTTTGAGGCAATGCCGTGAATTGTCACAACCTGTCTTGCCAAAACGGGGAGGAAAGCAAGCTTGTTGCCACACAAAGAGATAAAGTTACACTTGATAGAGTTAGTGAGTCTTCCGGTACTGTTTATGTACTGAGATTTGGCAACAGGTCTATTGAGCAATAAGCAGCAGTGGAAAAAGCTTCACTATTTTTATGTGGTTGTTGCAGTGTGTTGCAGTCAGAGAATAACAGACAATACTGAACAATAACAAAATGACAAAAGGTCATAATTGCTTTAATAAAACTGTAACCAGCACCTGTCATTTCAGCTGAAAGGTTTTGACCTGCCAGATATCCAATTTTGAAAACTCTTATTTGAGATAGCATGCAAGTATTATTGTGATCCCCTCATGGTCATGGCTCCTCATATTTTGTACTCAAGAAAAGGCAAACACCAGATTATGAAATGACCAGACAAACACATCTACCAAGGTCTAAACACATGATGAGCCAGTGCTCCTGGGGCAAACAGGGAAGTAGTGGGCAGTCTATGAGAACTTTTCTTGTTTTTAATTAGATATTTTAGTGTTCAGTCTGGAGCCAGAAGAGCAAAAGCAAGAATGGATGTAAATCTTTGTAGATGTGTGTAGATCTGTGTTTAATTCTTGTAAATCACTATGTTGATGAATATAAAAAGCTATTTTAAAAGGATACAGCTCTTGTGTTCTCTTTGTGTTCTTCATGCCTGCATTAGACCAATATTAATGCTGTTAAAAGAAGTGCCAAATGTAATTGTAAAAAAGACATTTCTATTTTTTGTTTGCATTTTTACTGTCCTGGATTTACTCTATGTTCCAGTCGCTGTCTTTGCTGCTTCTTTTCTGCCAGCTTATCTCTCAACTGACAACTGACCTTTCTTAAAGTGGATATCACCACACAGCTTACCAGTCTGACCGAGTGTGACCTTCCAACCCATCCTTTTCAACATTCTCAGCACTGGGCGGATAGCCTCAATTCTCCAATAAACCTTAAATGACAAATATCTGGCACATCTGTTGGTGTGGTGTTCCATATAAAGCGTATCAGGCATATTGTGTAAACAGGATTACTCAGTAAAGAAACTGGTCGTGATACTTAGAAAGTGAACATTGTGTTTGAAAATGTTAGTAGTGCGGATTCAGATATTTGGATTT
Organism: Larimichthys crocea; assembly: GCF_000972845.2. Taxonomy (NCBI): domain Eukaryota; kingdom Metazoa; phylum Chordata; class Actinopteri; family Sciaenidae; genus Larimichthys; species Larimichthys crocea. The sequence goes on along the minus strand of NC_040033.1, from coordinate 15,996,081 downwards.
AAGAGCCTGTAAGAGGAAGAAAAGCTTAATATTGTTATGAACTAATTTACTTTTTAACTAAAAATAGAACTGCGTGACGGAGTGCATTTTGTTATGTTATGTGGTCATACTGTTTTACATTTAGTGTTTTCATGAGTATGTTCTGAGCATGGATATGCTGAATTTTATTGCCTAAACAAGGATGGATACTTTTTCTTTGATGCTTCTCATTTTGATCCTATTGGCTTGTTGCAAGGTCCTGAAGTGATTCTATGGGAGAGGACAGAAAGCCAGCTTAAGAGGGCAAAGATTGAGTCAGACAACAGCACTGCAGCCACCAAAAAGACACACAAATCCTCTTGAAATTAATGTGCTACTTAGAAAAATGGTTAGTGCCTCTCCAACAATCAAATGTCACAATGTATAGAGTGCTTTAGGGCAAAATTGCCAGTGTCTTATTGCAGCAGAAATTGCAAAAAGTTCTAGGTAACTGATTATTATAGAGATCTCAATGCCACAATTCTGCCACGTCTGATTGCTATCATTAGTGTTGGTTGCTCATTAGTTGTGAGAGCAGCTGACAATAATATGTGTTGATTTCTGACAATGACTCATGGGACTTTTGAAAAGCAGTAAAGGCAGGTAAAAAGGAATAAGACAAACACTGTCTGAATATGGCTCTGTTCATTTATGAACATAAGTGTCCCCAGTGACCCACATGGATTTTTTGGAAGGTCACTAAATAGAGTTACATGTTGATTATATTAAAAACACAATAGTCAAAAACATGCAAATGGTTTACTCAGACTTCTATTCTTATCAGGGCTGAAATGCCTGTGAAAGAAGTATCTGCATTGGACAGTAAAATAGTTTGTAGCTGTAGTGAACAGCATGAAAGGACAATATCTATCAAAAGACAAACACTGGACAAAAACTATAGATGCTACTACAAATCATTAGTGTGGTGGAGTAATATATTGAAATTGAAACCTTAAAGCAACTGTTCACTATTAATTTGAAATGTTTTTTTTTAAGTAATTTTGTTTAGCCAAGAAAGGAAAAAAAAAAAAAGCAGTAAACTTACCACCAAATTCCACTGGGCACGGATGCGATGCGGTGCACCACGGCCACCGGCGCTATGGTTTAGTCAATGTTTCAAACCCCACCAAGGTCCGGTTCAGATGCGTCCCAGAAGCAGGCCTCCGATCATCTATACAGAACAGCTCAAGCTGGCTGGAAGTCCGACACAGAAACGGCATAGAGTATCTGGCCTATTTTCAAAATAAAACAACCTGTGCAAACTGTCGGTCATAAAAAAGGGAAACATATGAACTATGTAGTATATTTATACAGTTAGAAGCATATTTAAAAGCACCTAAACAATGGAAAATGACCAAATCTGAACAAGTAAACAAAGTCTGGCGGGCAAAACACTTTCTGAAATGCTCCAGTGGTGTTTAAAGTCGCATAGAGGATGTACCAAAACAATGTTGCAGCTGAGACGTGACAGAGACGTGCCCGGTGGGGTTTTGAGATTATTGTTGCTGTACTGTATATGTAGACTGTGAAGGGTGAAAAGAAGAGTGTGTGGCTTGAGTGTTTTTGAGATGACAATGCACCTTCAACAGTTCAGTAGAAAATTTAAAAGACTGAAAACGTGAGCAGTGTCACAAGTCTGACTGCTATATGAGATTTGGACAGCTGGGTGTTTAAGACACAGAGACAGCATCTGTTCTAAAGTGTTTAAAATTCACATCTGGGAGACAGTTGTGAGTTCTGGCTGATTTTCATCTGTCTGGTGATGGGATCACAGAAGACAAGTATCACAGTGTAAAATATAGATTGGAGGTACAACAACGCAGGCTTGTTAAAAAGCTGGACAGCTTTGTACAGTTTTCAAGGTTAACAACATTACAAAAGTTTTTGCTCTTGAACCTTCAAGCATTACTAAATATGAGTCACTAAGAATTTATTTATCAGTTAGAACTGATTTACAGACTCAGTTCCCTGTGTGGAGTCAGGACAGCAACAGCTGAAAAGCAGGTAGAAGCAGGGCTAACTGACAGCAGGAAGTTTTAGAGGAACGGTGGATCTACAGCAACTCACACACATGCTTGATAAATATGTACAGCATGTGGGACCTGCAAAGGACAAGATTAGGGACAGGAAAGGACTAGAACCAGCAGGAAAAAAGTGAGGGAGGGAACAACTCAAACTAAACTTGTGCTCATCTGTGCTTAAGATATTAAGAAGTATTCCAGATACATTTCATTAGAATACATTTGATGTGAATAACAGTGTAATGTAGAAGGAATGTAGAAACAGTTTTTCAATCTTTCCGTTTTTTATACCTGCTTATAGCGTCCCATTTTACTATAAGTACCTGTCAATGGCATTATTATTTCTGCTTTGAGGCTTTAAATATTTTAAAATGACTCCTAATGTCATTGTCACTGTTTTTTTTTTGTCTTTTATCAGCTTAATCCAGCAGAGAACAAAAGGTCACATCTTTGTGGGAGGTGGCAGGTGACTGTGGTTATGGAATGTGTGTGGGTGTGTATTTCTGCATGCACAATGTATGGTTTGTGGATTAAAAGCTAGATAAAGCTCAGAGGAGTAAAAAGAAAAAAAAGTCCTTTCTGCTAATCCACTCATCTGATGTGACCATGATGATGCTAAATTGCAAAGTCACTTTAATTATTTATAATGAAGTTTGAATAGGAACGATGCTGCGTCCACCCCCTCTCCAGCTGTGTGTCCTATCTCAATAAGATCAATAAGAACTCGACGAGTCTGCGTTGCTGATTCATCCAATCAGAGATTTAACTTTCACTTTGGTTACTCAGGTTAGTTTCAGTGTACGAATAGAGGTAATTAACACCGTTTCTCCACAAGAGGAAGCGGGTATCCTACCCTGAGCAGACATATTGCCTCTGGCTGTCTTCATCTAACACTTTCAACCGGCTTAGGAGGAAATCATGATCAAAGGTGGGGGGATTATATTGGACATTTGGGGCAACATGTGGGCATTGACGTACCTATGCTTCACAGTCACGTGCTGACCTAGTTATAGAAGGTCGTATGAGGAGACGGCCATCGGTAAAATTTATAAGTAGTAATAATTATGCAAAATATGTGAGGAAGCGGTGAGACATGGATCCCTCATGCTTTCTCTGGGATCATGTCTGGATGTATTTTAATAGATGTAGTAAGTATAGTAAGTAGAGTAAACTTTATTGTCTGTTGCTTTAAACTCGAAACATCTTGCCTAAGATTTAGCCTTAGGTTCCAGCATGAAGGCTGAAAAATGTTAACTTCAATAGGTTTGATTTGCACTTTTGCACAAAGGCTTCTTCCTGATGGCAGAGTTTCATATTCACAAAAGATCTGATGTTGAGGGTGAGAAATAATTTTTATTGCTTGTTTCATGACTCTGAGGCTCATTCTTTCTTCCCTATTACCTTCATACCTAGTTGGTGGATGCTGGTACATGTAAGCATGTTTTTCAGTTGCACTGTTGCCAAACCATGCTGTAATTCTGTCTGCTCACTCCATACAACCTCAGTCACCTTACAAAGTAGAGGTCTTGCACAGGTTATCAATGTGTGTTTTCCAGCAAAGAAGGTATTAATCAAATCGTTGCAAACATACAGCTTCAGGCTTTTGATGCCAAAACCCCAGATACAATGAATAATTGAACTATGGCCTTGACAGACCTCCAGGGTTGTGCCAGGCTTCTTTAAATAAAGTGAGTGGGTGACATGTTAGGTCAGCATGACAAAATTTAATCGTCTTCTATGTCAGATACAGGAAGAAGGCTTTTACTGTAATTCAGAATCACTGGAATAGCTTTGTTGTGTGGCTGAAGCTTAGAGGAAGATTTTCCTGTAAAGCTCTGAAAACAATGTTTCCACTGTACCATCGCCAAATTAAAATGTTGCTGCCCTGACTATCCTCTCAACCCCATGTATGGAGAGGGATTAACTTGATTTAAGATTCAGACCATAACTCACCTCAGGTAAACCCCATTCCATCAGTGAAGGACAGGACACAGTGATACAATAGTATAATAATACCATTGTTGCATGTGATTAGTATTTACCTCATTAAAATGAATATCAACAGCCAGTTGAATACTGTAAATGAGAATACTGCTTACTCGAATGAGCAAAAATCCCTACCACAGCACAAAGAAAGCAAGTAATTGAGCAGAGAAGAGTTGCATGGATTTTTGGGTACGAATTAGGATGAATGTTTTTTTGTTTTTTTTGCTGTATGTAGTGCTATAGACTGTTTCTTGCACAAGAGTTTAATATATGCCATAAAAATAGTGAAGTAAGCACCCCCCCCAGCTCTCTGAAAAAGAATAAGCGTATTTCCTAAAATGTTGGACTGTTGACGGACTGACTAAATAGAACCGATAAAGGATTCAGATTTGAGAATTGGATATTGAATAATAAGATTCTTTTGAATCTCATTCCTCTGCTCCTCTGCTCATTGTCTGTTCTCATAATGGCAGTAAGAACACAAATTTCACTTCACAAAACTCTTGGAGTCTCCATTCATGCCTGAAGGCAACAGAATAGATGAATTCATAACTGAACCACAATTGTGGTTGGTCTCTTGACCATGGTGGAAGAGAAACGGTTCATCACAATGCAATATTTAACAGACAACTGAAGACTGAGGTCTTTGTGTGTCACACAGGGCGTTGCAAAGTGTACCACAACATTAATAAAATATGAGCTGTGGACAAGACAGTGGCAGACTCCTACTGGGGGTTGCAACAGTATTTTCAGATAATTCCCTAAATATTAAATCAATTAAAAAAATTGAACAATTGGCAATACATGGACCCACAGACATTTACAGAAAATTGTATGTGTTTTTATTATATATATATATATTTATTATATAGATATTATCAAGTTATCAACAAGTTAATAATAAATAAAATACCTGTATGAACCCTTCATTTACTTTGGAGAAGCACAGTTTCCATCTTTGAGTCCACTTGGCTTCTTGTCATGCCATCTCGGGCAGTTTCCCTCTCTTCCTTGCTTCCTAGCAGGTCTTTTCAAGCTCTATCAAATGGGGGGTCTGAAAACTGTGATGTTCGGGTTCAGGATGTTCTTGACTTAAAATGACTTAGGCAGTGCAGCATTTTCTTGGCTGTGTGCCTCAGGCTACTTCTGAGGTCACATGTACGTTGGAACATGTTTTCTTTGAGGACATACTGTGTTCATCTTTTCCTCTATCCTGACATTTAAAAACATGCCAGTGAGAAGCATCTCCATGAGTTTATACTCTATCTACCATGTTTCGTCAGGTGACATTACTTTGAGGACTTCCCAGACATAGCACTTGCGTCCCGGCCACAGGGGTACCTGTAAATACCTCTGTCCTCAGACCAGAGAACCTTTTCGCCATTTGTCAGGCTGCAGACAGAATGTTACATCCATGTTTCTTTTCTTTTCTTTTTTTCTTTCATTGTTTCTGTCTGGCCACAACACAATAAAAGCCAGATTGATGGATTGCTGCAGTGATGCTTGTCTTTGTGGAAGGTTTTTCTCATCTCTGCAGAGGCTCTTAGTTCTTGGTCACCTCCCTTACCCAGGCCGTTGTTGCTTAGTTACCGTGTTTGACTAGACATTCAGCTTGCAGGCTTTTAACATGTAATATTTTTCAAAGATGCGGCTCTCTAGGTATGAAAACTTTAAATGTGTCTGTAGTGTCTGATCTATCTATCTATCTATCTATCTATCTATCTATCTATCTATCTAATATGTTTGCTTTTGCTCCATTTTGCTTCCACTCAAAGCACTGATCCCTCGTAGACTTAAATAGATGTCACCTGCATGATGTGCCTAAAATCTGCAAGAGCTCTAAAATCTGTATGAGGAATGGGACAGAAATTGCATATTTTGTTTGTTGCTCACTATTTGAATCTGTCTTATTGAAGAATGGAAATCTAGAATGGTGTCAAAATGCCCCGGTCCCAGGGCCATTTTTGACACCAGAAAAGGTGTCAGCATAAATATTTTGAAAAAATATTAGGAAAATATTTTCATTTCTTACATGTCTCATCCCAGTTCTTACCATCTGGCTTGTAGTTGTGCTTTATAATTCCAGTGGAGGAAGAATAACCTCTGAAAAACATACTTCATAAAGACTTCCTCACTCTGAAACAGAAGTGAAAGGAGTACCATAAACTCCACTTTTCCTCCTCTCCCTCTTATCTTTGGCCCATCTTCTGCGTGGTTGCTTTGTGACTGGCATGTGCTGTGATGCCACACGTGTAAAGAAAAATGTCATTGGAGGGTCTGTTCTTCACCTCACTGTTTACCAGCCTCCTGTCATTAGGACACTGCACATGAAAGCCATGACAGATATAAAAGGAAAAAAAAACTCTGAAATGGAAGATTGAGTTTGCTTCCCTCCCCCGTTACCCTTTTGTTTGCCTTCCATTCCTCAAAAGTCAGCGTAATATCCATCTGGCTCTCTCCCACCTCTGCTGCACCTTCTTCCATCTCATAGCTTAAAAGACAGAACAAGAAATGATTACCTTTGCCCAGAGATATCAGGCCCTGACTCCAGTGTAAACTCATTTGGAAAGCAGATGCTCATACATCATATTTCACTCACCAGAATACAAAACTGATTACCATGACACCAGCTGAACCATGAGTGGCAAACTTAGTTTGAAGACTTCCGACTTTGTTGATGAACCGGCACACTATAATTTTTTTCTACCTCATGTACTGTGCAATCTCAGTCTATCTGTGAGGACAGGGCATTACACTGGCACTCATACATTTCACAGAAGTATGAGTTTCTGAATTCAAAAAGTCGCTTATAGCTGCAGCTGTTTCCACAGACTAATATAATTCTGAATTTCCCCAAGGCTGGTTCATGAAACTGTCACTGGCAGGCTCTCTACAGTGTACAGCCCTCAGGGGACACTTTAAATGTTTGAAGCACAACAAATCTACAGTAGATTTAAACTACTTGGATTGTTTTTATTAATTAATCCTTGAGAATGAAGGCCCACTGTAATATAATGACAATAAACAATGTGGTTCTAATCTTTATTTTGTCCACATCTGGTGTTTTTTAAAAAGGGAGCAGACTTCCTCCCCGTGAAGAGCGTAGAAACACCTTTACCAAGATCAATATTAAATATTCAAGGGGTGACTTTAAGACGATGTGCCCTCATTTAAACATTATTGTCTTTACAAACAACTCAATTTTATAATGTACACTACCAAGGCACAGAAGAGAAGTGAAATTAGCAAGTGCCAGATAAACAATGATGCACTCTATATTTTAATGTAGAGTGACCAAAGAAATAGATGTTACCCCTGTTACTGAGTAAATGGACTGGGCACAAGAAGTGGCTGATGTCAGTCATTGTGGGACCACAAGCAACACTTCTCCCATAGCTCATGCCCATCCCAAAATACTTTTAATACAGTCTCCAGAAAGTGAAGATAGGTGCATTGCCTTTTTATTCTAGGTCAATATTCAGACGTGTAAATTAATTGCTATAATTGATAAATCAAGTAAATGCTATTTCCCTAAAAATAGACATTTCAGTAAATACAACAAATATTCTATTTTGTTTTTTAATGGAAGAAATATCTGTAACTACCATTAAAGCCTTCACAGTTTTTGTGGTAAGATTAATGCAGTTCTTCTTTCTCCATGTAATCTGTTACGCTTCTTTCCCAGGTGAATTAATTAACTGCAATCTGACCCATGAATATTCAGATTTAACATAATGTAACTTTACAGGTATATTTAATGTAGGAAATGTTATTTTTAGCCTAGAGTCTCCTGCATATGCCACCGTGCATTTAAGTACCTTTTCAGAGGCTGTGTGTCCCAGAGCTAGTACGCTCATTGTTTAGGTTGTTTGTTATAGTACTAGGAAATAACACTTCTGTGTTTACAGACAATATGTAATAACATCAGTAAGATCCACACCATCCCCAACTGAGTGTGCCTGCATTTACCTTTGGAACTGCCACAAACTTCTGTTATGAGGAATCCTGTTTGTATTGACCTTTGTTGATCCTTGTGTCTGCAGGACTCTGAGTATTCATGGATATATTCATGATGTCCCACGGGAAGTTGCAGGTCCTAATTGTTCTAAAGATCATATTTGGCTGTGTGGGTTTTTTTTCCCCAGTTGGCAGTGAAGAGAACAATACACTACATTGGATAGTGTTTTTTCTGTGTGGTTGAGCTGAGGAACAGCACCATCTTGGCTGTCTGGGTGGTGGCAAAGAGGACCATGAGTGCTTCTCTGTGGCGAGACTGTTCTATGCCACATGACCACATTGTAGTTTGATGAACAGTAGTGTTGAGTCTGTTTCTGCTTTTGCTGGTCTGGTTTGGTGTACAAGCTTAAACTGTTTTGATTTTGTGCAAACCAACTGAACTGGCATATGTTATGAGCTGTTCTGGCAAATTAAAAAGACAAAAGGCAGCTCTGAACTACCCCTTTATTGCTGGATCCCACCCCGGCACAGCTGCAATAGGTTACAGCTGCCAAGAAAACGTCCAGCTGCATCAAACAGAACAGAGCAGATCAAGCTGGCCGGAAGTGGCACAGAAAATCCAGTTGATTTTCAAAATAAAAGGCCTGTGCAAATTTTGTTTATAAAGATAGCCAAAAAGGATACTGTTTAACTACGTAGCTTAATTATTCATGGTAGAAGCACATAAACCAAGGGAAAATGACCAAATCTAACAAAGTCACATAGTCTGGTGGGCAAAACGCTCCTGGTGGGGAATAAAGCTGCATGGAAAATGGAGCAAAACATTGTTGCAGCCGCGATGAAACAGAGCTGTGCACGGTGGAATACAGGCATCAGTTGGCAGTTGCTACCATACTCTAAGCATATTTAGCTTGTCATGTACCATCACAGCTGAGCAGACGTTGGTGCAAATTTAGCGGTAGTAAGTTGCTAACTCGTGTGAAATACACTTAATTTTACACAGTTAATAATCAGTGACATTCATTTCAATATAACTTGTATGATATAACCCTGCCCCTTTAAACTGTCATGTCACAACTGTCTCTCACATCTGTTTGCTATCTTAGCGAGGTAGCTAGCCAGAAAGTACAGTCAATAATGCAGCAGAAATACCTAAAAACTGTAAAAGTTATTGCATTAATATAAGTTTAACACTTTCTGTATCCCTTACTCAGGAGCAACTGAATCCTGTGTGGCACTGGTATAATTTGGTATTATTGATTTTTTTCAGATTTCAATTTGGTTGTTTGGCCACTGCTGTGTTTTATTTTGTAAGACACAAGCATTGCCTTGGTTATGTTTAGTCACATAATGACATGCAACGTAACAGTATTACGTATGAGTATACATGGTAGACGACTGTTTGACACAATAAAGACTAAAAAAGACTGCTTATAAAAATTACATATTTAAGAGCAAGAAAAACCAGAGCCACAACTTTCATTCAGAGTGTATAATGCAGGGTGAATAATGCATTTTCACTATATCGAAACATGCTTTGGATTCTGAGTCAGTGTGACAATAGGCTTAAGGCTGTGTAGTGACAACAGAGCGAGCATACACGCTAACAGGCATTCATTAACAGTTTAATATGACGAACATTACGGACACACACAGTGCTACTACACTAGAAATAATCTGACATGCCATATCAGAAGTAATAACATCATGTGAACGTTGCATACTCTCACCCTTTACATACATTACTAATTAAATTATTCAACATTTTTAACACAAACAGGAGCAATGTGTTAAATAAAATTTTATTTAACAAAATAAGATTATTTTTCTTTTATCCTGATGCCAACAATCAATATGGTTTTGCAGGAGCAGAGACTCAAGTGTTTGCTCAGCAAAATGATATATGGTGCAGTGTTTTGATATTAATTCAACTACATTGCTGCTTGTGGGCATGTAACATTTTATCGTGTATACTGTCACACTGTTTGTACGGGCATCGCTGAGAGCTGTGTCCTCAGACTGTATGAGCACTCTTATCCTTATATAATATGAATATAAAAATATACTTTCACAGAGAAGGAAGGAAAGTCAAATACGTGTAGGCAAATGCAGCAGTGCATGTTGTTTTTGTGAAATGCATTCATTCAGCAGTCTATAGGGTACCCACATACATTACAACTCAACACAATGCACACTGCATCAGGGTGATCGTGTAACCTCAACACTTAATACATTGTCGAATGGTTTAAATCATGAATAAATTCATAAATTAAAAGTCAACATTCAATGACAGCCAAAACAGAAGGCAGAACGGATGTAAAAACAAGTCCTTATTAATCCAAAAAAAAAAATCACCTTAAGTAAGCGCAACGTGAAGGTGAGAAAAGGACATATTCAATGTGAATGATTTATGGTAATTATTTAAGTCAGTGTGTCATTGCCACACAAGTACCATGGGACTGTGCATTTACTCTTTAGCATGCTGGTAAAATTTTAATCATCTTTATCGTGATGTTTCTGCTTTCTTCCCATGATCCATTTCTTCACTAATTGCAATGTCTTCCAGGATGACAACACTTTTATCTACAAGGCGTAAGTGCAGTGAACTGAAAAGCATGATAATGATGTTGAAAATATACCAATTTATTCTCTATAACTAGGCTACGCATCCAGAGAGATTTTTCAGCCGGATTTAGAGACTAAATCTTCACAATATTCATGACACACAGTGTTTTACTGATGATGTCCAACAGAGGTAAAGTGACCTGATTCTTGTCTTTTCTGTGATAACGGGTGAAAGGGAGGAAACTGTGAAGGCGGGAAACATACTTCATTGATCAACTCAGTCCTTTGCTCAAAATGTTTTTTGTTAAATTGGAATTAAACATAATCAGAAGTTATCATTGAACTGCTAGCCTGACCCTGATAAAAATACTGTTAGTGATTGTTAAAAAGAAAATAAATAATAACTATTAAAGCTCCAAAAACATGATCACCTGAGAGGCTTTTGCTCCATATAAAATAATAATTTTACACTGTCTAAAGAACACTATCTTAAATTTCTTAACACATACACTAAAGCCAGATGAAACTTGTGTTGTGTGAGCCTGCTTGTACGCTAAGAGTGTGTTCGCAACACACATTGTCTCCTAAATCCACAGTCATTTCCACCAGATGTTAGAAGAGGTTTACACACGCCATAAAGTTTTAATAGTCTGGAAATACACTGTGTGAAAATGCCTCAACAGGCAGAAGAGTGTTCAAGACATTTTGTCTATAATTTCTGAAATGTGATACAAAATTGTAGTGATTCTTTTGTCGGGGACAATTTAGCCACTGTGCCTCTTATTTGTAAAGATGGACTGACTGACATTAAGAAAGACAGCACTTCAGCCCTTTAAAGACAAAGTTTAGAAAACTTTGCTCAGGCCTCAGTTCAGCCATCCTTGTCTCTTTCTGCCTCTCAGGTTTTGTTAAAAGGAATTAAAGAGAATCAGATGCTCTTTGGTGCTTTTGTAGTCATGGACTAACTTCACTTCAATCCAGTACCAAAGCTTTACTTCACCCCTACTTGCCCCATGCGTCCACTATCTGAAGTAGGCTGCTAATTTGTGCAGAGTAGTAGACTGAAGGAATGCCATTGTTTCCACCCATCATTTTATCATAAAGGTCACAATTCACCTGGTCTTGTGCAGTGCCAAGCATAATTCTTGTCATGTTTTTGTGACATTTATGTTGAGACTGAACTATGTTCACAGTAACTTTCTTTTGCAGAGCTGAGGGTTTCTTTTAGATGTTGACAGAAGCCAGTGCAGAGGCGCTTCATTCAGACATTCAAAAGCAGCAATTTCTAGCATCTTTGCATGATAAAAAAGCTTGGTGGAGTAGGATGTAGTGTGAATAATCATACTGTAGGTAGATGCTGGTCCCTACGATCTTTTGCTGCAGGCTTAACTCAAAGGATTCGCACACAGACTGAGTGAGAGAGAGAGGCATTAAAATGGAAAGCAGCAACTTAATATGACAAAAAGACAACTGGGTGATCGAAAGGACAGAGAGACTCAAAACAAAGCAAGGAGCTGGCAGTTAGGTGGCATAGAAACTATCAAACTTAGTGTCCCTTGAAAGTGTTGTGAACCAGCTGTAAGAAATGAATCTGAAGGGTTATACAATCACTGACAGATGGTCAGACCGTGATATGATGGAATTGGTATGAGGTAAGGTAACGTGCCCCACCAAACCCCCTGTGCTGGAGCCCACAGGCAAATCATTTAAGTCACTTATTTAATCTGTATTCTATATTTTTACATGCATGGCTTACTGCAGAACAGCCCAATCACAACCGTTTTCTCTTGTGGTGTTTTAAATAATCTCTAAACGTTGTAACTTTAACTGCATCCACAAGGTCACAAACCAAGGACCTCTCTTGTCAGTCGCAGATCTGTTAAAAAAGAAAAAAATGTGGATAGAGTGTTGTTATGAATAAGAAATGATAAATTCATGAAAGATTTAGCCCTGTCTATACTGAGATTTTAGGTTCTGATTTTGTGTCACTTGCAATGTCCGTGGCCACAGTGATGACTTCAGGTTGGCGGCCAGGCAGCTGAGACTTTTTTTTATTTTTGCGGCGTAAGCAAATGTCGTGGGTACGTCAGTGGGCAAGCGGGACAAGCTGATGAGGTGAAGGTGTGGTGCTGACTCACAGCTGCACTGTCACTCTAAGAAAGCCTATTTCTCAGAAAGCATGTGGCTCATTCATGATTTCTGACAGTGTACTGTCTCATATTTGACATTTTGGGGAATTCACTTGTAACTGATGAAGATATGATAAAGCACTGACATCGGTCTAGTGGAAAAAAGCAGTGCTCAGTGAGCATTCTCAAGGGTTGTGTCAAAATAAGTGATTGAAGTGTCTTAGTTAAAAGGATGACTGTAAGTCAAGACAAGGTTAATTTATACTGCTCTTCAATTTGTTTTAATTCTGAAAATGTATCAAATTGCATTAATTTTTGTAGTGAGGTCTGTGTTTTTCAAGGGTCTGTTCCAAAATTATATGGTTAAGATTTGGCAACACAAACTGCTTAGTAAAGATTATTGAATAAGCCTGGTCATAGTTAACGATGGAAAACATTTGCTGTCGAGGTCAAAGAAATGTGAACTATAATGATGCTGCAACTTTTGTGCAAATTTTTAGATTTTTCAAAAGAGGATAAAACATTTTTTGGACATATTTGTTGAAACAGCATCCAAGCAGTAAGTGTCTTATTGTTTCCCATAGCAGCGGTTGACTGATGGTAGTATCGACTCCTACTAGATGTTCACTTCTGTTCAACACGTGCTGAGTCATCTGTAGCTCCTGTACCTGTATTTGTTACACATTATGCAAAGTAATGCAGAAAGAAATGTCTAACATTGTGACAGAGGCATCGGTGAGATGGCATACAGTAATAACCCGCTCACATATCATGATGGTGGAATAAAAACTCAGCTCTAATTATTAAGTGTAGCTTATTATCATTATGAAGGCCACTTTCAGTTATATACAAAGCTCAATATAATATAATATAATATAAATTATATTTTCTATCTTGAGGATGTGGTGAGAAATGAACCAACACTTGTAATTAAGCCATTGGTTTTACTTTTATATCCCTTCCAATGTAGTGGTTGCATAAATGTAGCTTTATATTTATCACAGTTGACATACCAGTGCACACCCACATGTTGTAGGAATGACACATGTCGATGCAGTATACCTAACATCCCTGAGCCTTCACCTTCTAAGCAGGTGTTTATTTTCTTTAATTATAATCATGCGGATATGAAGTGAATAGAATTGAATAAACAAAGCCTTGAGCCAAAGCGTGGATTCTATTTACAGTGGATAATTGGTATGGGTATGTCTAGACTCTAGCCTATTAGACACAGCTTAGCCGACCACGCCGCTGCTGATACCATTGCTCGTATTAATCTGAGCAAATAATGAAACGGAGAATGAAAAATGCACCTGAGGCAAATCTGTGGATTCTCTCTGAGAATAATAAGCGAAAAAGCAAAGATGACAAGCACACTGCAGTGATGCATCAAGGAAGGAGCGTGGGGGCATGGACTGATATTCATCACATCTGTTTAAAGATGGATGGATCTCTCATATTTTTCTCTCAACTCTGTCTCGTGTTCGTGCGGACATACATACAGAAGTGTTTGTGTGCTGTTATGTAAGTGAAGCTTTGTGACCGTCCTGTTGACTCCCACACTGTCTGTAATCCTACCATATGTTCCCTATCTTTCTATTTTTTATGTTGAGTACCAAGCCGACAGATTTGATGGGTGCAACAGTGGTGAAAACTCAAGTGGACACCTTAGATATACCTGAGTTACTGTCATGTCAAATCAATCCACTGTGAATGATTGGATTTGTTAACCTCTACGAAATGACACGACATGACATTGTTACGAAATGAACAATTCTGCCGACCTTGCTCTTACGCAACTCTTACACAATTTAATTTACATGAATTCATATACAGTGCGTGTTGATCGAACTGAGAGCCCTCTGAAAGGCTAGCATTGAAAGAAATCCATTGCTTTTCTTTGACTGTGTAAAACATTAACATAAACATGCAGTATCTCTATTAGAGTTGACAATTAGAGAACCGACCCAGCAGACAATTCAGTAATACATAGATATTAACCTGTGTAAATATTGTCTGTCTTTCTGTCATCATTGACATTTTAAAAGCTTGAAGGAATGGAATAGTATTATGCTTATCTGCTCTAACTTAACCATCTGGATTCCTATCAATGGCCCCACCAATTGCAGTTGTGCTTGCACAGTTGCAGGTTACATGTTTAGTTTAAAAAAAAAAAGAAAACAAAAAAAAAAAATAGATTCTATGACTTCCACAGGCCCTGGATGCTATCAGGGTTTAAGCTAATGTTAGCTGTTCTGTCCTGGTCTCCATTGGGTTGGAGAGGTTTCCACTGCAGCAATCCTAGCCCTTACGCCACACCTGGCTTAGTCTTCATGCTATAAGCCTTTCTCTTGTAATGTTTATATTTTCAAATCATATTTTTACCTAAATAAATAGACTATGTAAGCCGAGCAGGATTATGTAAGAATGAAATAAGAGACTACATTTTTACAAGAATTTCTTTTTTTCTTCTGCATGAATCATGAACTTTAGATGCTGGTCTCAGTATCAGTCCTTTAGTGCAATATCATAAGCACGTCTTTGAGTGCTTTTACAAGATTCTCATTTCAAAATCATGCTAGCAATAAACATTAACAAATCAGACAGAGATGACATTTTCGACTAGAGAATCTGATAGTGACAGTAAAATCGAGAGTTCCAGGCAGGAAATAAGAAGCCTGATTGTATCTACTTTCATATGAAATCAGTAGAGCTGTACATTTGTTGCTGTTATTGTAAACTACATAGTTTTCTTTGGGAATCAGTTTTTAAAATTGTCCGAGTATCAAATTTTATGTTGAATAATGTGAAAATATGACACTATCACACCTTGATGTATAAGGGGCCTGATGTTTAACCTTTTGCGTATCTCCCTCAAAGTGCTTGCTGAGAACAGTTTTCTGGTCTCACTTTATTTATTTTTTTCTTTTTCATCCCATGTCAAAGCCTTTCAGACAGTTTCTCTATTGAAGGAGAGAAATGTGTGAAAGCTTGAAGGCTGTCACAGCCTCAGCCTGGACCTCCCAGAGGGCAAACTTCAGTGCTGGATGACGTGGCTTCACTGCCATCAGAGCAGTGTGGAAGTCCGCTTATTGACCCCGTATATCTCAGTGGGCTTTAGCATGTTGGTTTTGAACGGTGTGGCTTAAAGCCTCACCTGCCAGTAGACTGGCTGAGTAAACACAAAGCTTGTTTATTTGCCCACGGGAAAGGTTTATAATGGATCAATTGTTAAAGAGCCACAATTAGCTGTAGATGGACTGGCAGGATGCGTTTAAATGTTTGTGATTTATCTATTTTATTTGATAATGATATTTCCATTTCTCTCATTGGTTCGGAGGGAAACATTAAAACTGAAAAAACACACAAATGTGGTTTAGAATTAAATATAGAGGAATTTTGCATGTTTTCTGCAAAAAGGATTTCCACGACAAAAAAACAACAACATTTTTATCAACTATCTGTCACATCCTTTTCATTGAATACTTGACTCTTCTCTTAAACAGCGTACTTAACATACCAACGAAAGTACACTTCATACTGTGCAGTCCTAATAGAGGTCTGTCCTATGATAGACCACACACTCTATTTCCCCATAAACAGATAGCGGTCACGGCTGGTTTTTGCTTTGCCTCCAAGGGTCCAGTAACATAAGCAGTCACTTGGAGGGGATGAGGAAGCTGTTTTTAATGATCCCCAGAGACGACCAGTATATTTACCATAATCTCAAGCCTGAGGGAGCATCAACTTATAATCACCTCCATCTTCCCTCCCCACTGCAGATAGAGATCAGTGTCCATTATAAACCTCATAAAGCACCAGGCTTTAAGATGATTGTCTCCCTCTCCCTCTGTACCGAGCATCTTAGATTATGTGTTGTAGGAAATCTTGGTGTGTTTGGTTGTTTCCCATGGACGTGATGATAAGGATGCTGGGAAAAAGATATTTTGACATGTTGCTACATGTAGGATTTTCAAAATATCATTGTCAAATTACACGTAATATATTAAGCAAATGAAAATATGCTCTAAAATACCCCTTTGTCTTGTAGCTTCATGTTGAGCTGAAAGCTGCTGCTGAATAGTTGTTAACTAGAATAACAACTATTCCTTCCTGCTGTGTGCTATTATTGGAAGCAGTGCGTGCAACACTTTGGGTACTACTACTAAGGTAGTATTTTAGTCCACTTACAACAACCTGTATCGATCTCATTAATTTCAGGCATTATTCATAAAATGTTCGGATTGGCTAATAATGACTGTATTCCATTAAGTGTGTGATACAAGGTCCATTGTTTTTAGCAAAGAGATGTTTTCTCGGTGTTTATCTGCTTGCTTGACCTGTCTCACCCCCAACCAGGCATCATTCAAATCTAGAGTGTAGCCTAGATCAGGATTTTCTCCTAATGAAACAAAGTGAAAAAGATGCGGCTTAGTGATAAACTCTAGCGTCAGGCTTCACACCGTTCTATCAGAGCCGCTCTGTACATGGTTCTCTATGATCTGTTTCTTTAGTGCAACCGGTTGCTGTTTAGTTTTTTTTATTTAATAGAAGATGTAGCTCAACATTATGGTGTGAGATTCTCATTTTTATTTACTTTCTATGGGAATTATTGAAGGGAGCCTGAGAACAAGAATTTCACTCCCAACAGCTCTTAATAAAAACCCATCCTTGCAGCTTGCAAAGTGGACTAGTTAGTGGTCCATTTTTTAATATGGGAACAACACGTTTTATTTTTTATTTTAATCATTTTTGATCTTGTATTCTGGCATTCACATCAACTTGTGGTATGAGTCATTCATCACAGGTCTCAAGCCATCATTATGTTATTTCTATTTGCCTACAGAAGTGAATGAATGCCAACCATTTCACTGTCTAGTCTGATGGACCGCTTGGTTGTACTTGCAATGCCTCACTTCTGTGCTGAATTAGTTTGATCTCACTTTACATAATTACATATTTATGTAATCAGTCTATCACACGTGTCATGTAGTTCATCTGGACAATTGATTTTGACTTTTTGCACTGTACATATGCTATTATCCACATATGTTTATTAGACCAGGCCACATTTCAACAGGTGACACATTGTGAGGATGGAGTGGGATATTACCAGGTTAGAACCAGTCTTTAAAACATGATGTGCCCAAATTAAGTTTCTTCAGAGAATAGTAATTGGGTTATACTTCGGTTTGTACAAGGAAGAGAACATATCACTTCCTGGGGGCGAAATTGTTGGTCCACCATATTGGCAGATCAAGCAAATTAATCCCTTCTTTATTCTTAATCCCTTCTCTTATCATAAGATTATGAAAATCCAGATCCCTCCCTCCTCTCAGATATTAAATTGCACCCATAATATAACTCCTGGCTTAAAGAGAAAAAGAGGACGAGAAGGAAAAAAATAAATAAATAAATAGCCCAGGCCTGCAGCCCTCGCGAATGTGGCTCAAGTGCTCTTTGTTTTGAATTTCCTTCACTAATTTCTAATTCTTCCACTCTGTGAGCCTGGTCCACTGCACCATGAATAATGTCAGGGGGCAGCCGGGCTTTGGTATTCAGTAGTTGACAATCTTCTTAAACAGAAGCAAATTGGGAAAAAATAGCTTTCAAATGCACTTTCATTCCTGTGTGCGGGGGAGAGGTTGAGGCAGGGTTATTTTCTCAGCAGAGGGCGTTTGCTCTGACAAGATGTCAGCTTCTCTCACTCTAGCTACTCTGTGTGTGTGTGTGTGTGTGTCTTTTTAAATTCTTTTATAGACAGCAAATATTCAATGTCAACAATTGGTATTTTCATATCTTTTCATATTTGCGTATTTGTTAATTATTCGACATATTTCCCTATAGTATTGTGTTGATATTAATCTTTTCTGCTGCCAACCACAGTACAAAGTAGTTAGTTTTTATTTCTGTCATGCCATGACTATCCTCCAGCCTTATTCTTGTGACTTTACTTAGCTAATGTCAAACATACCTTAAACACATGTCAGCTGACACATGGTAATATTAGGAATAATTAGCTGAACAGTCAGTGAACTTATTCATATACTTACAATATTAAAATTCTTTCTGATAAGCTAAATTAAATAAAGGGCTTGTTAATTTCCCCCTACAATCTAATTGCTAATGTAAAACAATCTAACATGAACATAGTGTACTTTGTGGGTGATAAACTCGAATCACTGTTGTGTTCTAACAGTTACTTCAGTACAGGAGGCAAACGCTGCGGATGAGCCACTTTTGGGATAGTAAAGAACACATTTAGATTCTTATTACACATTTCTGCGTAACGTGACATAACCAGCTGAGTAACATCAAAGCATCATTTAATTTTTACACTGTAGAATAAGTAGAAGCCCTTTCAGACCTTTCAGCTGTCTAATGCAATTTGTTGAAAACAAACAAAGAAAAATCCTACAATGGAAGCATTGATTAGGATTTTGATTAGAAAATGTATGCTACCACGATTGACTGTTCCTGTAGACAGCCCGTCGACACCTTAGTGACAAGAAAAAACAGGTCGTATGTCAAATCATATGAGCACATCCTCTGCCACCTTTTGTCTTGGGTTAAGTTGGACATTAATTAAGTGTTTGACTCTTTACAGAGGGCAAACAAGAGAAAGCTGCAGTACCTGCCATTGGTGGCATGGGGCAGCTCTATGAAAATACTGCATCATTAGCACATTATTGGTGTTTTTAAATGTCACGCAGCCACTAAGGGGACAATGAACCATAGGGAAACAGCCTTCATGCATAAGCCAAGCTCTTATTTTGTGTCAGAGTCCGCTTTGACCTCTCAGAAAGTCACACCGGAGATCATTATTAACGTTCTGCAGAGGGTGGCAGGAAGTGGAGCCTGCGTGTTTCTGTGTGCACGTGTATGCTCATATTTCTGTTTTTGTGCTGCTTGTGTGTATGCACAATGAGACAGAGAGGGAGAGCGAGAGAGGGGATCACCCAGAGAGAGAGAGAGAGAGAGAGAGAGAGAGCAGGAAATAAAAAGAAATGGAGTGTACTCATAAATCAAGTCAAGGTCCAGCCAGTTGCCGCTGCCACTGTAATTTTTTTCTCCTCCATGTTTCCCGACATTTGACGCTTCCATCTTCTCCTCTTTTAATCTCATCAACCTCAACAAGTGTAGGAGGAGAGGGCGGCGGGGCTCGGTGGCGGCCTGTCCGCTGTGTCAGATGAGGTCTGTCGATATCTCTCATCAAACAGGAGCTGATCAAAGGCCTGCCTGTGCCCATGCAGGCGTAAGGATTAAGCCACATCATGCACAACCTCCTTGACAAAAAAAGCCTCTCCACACGAATAAAGAGATTAAGTCAAGAGTGAAATCTAATTCAAGGGGGATTGTTAAAAGAGGGCCTCCGCGTCGTGCTCTACACCTACATCTGTGTGAGTGTAATGCATTTGTAAGCTTTGTTGCACATTGATAGCAGCAAGGTAGTGTTTTCTCAATGAATGAACTCACTAGCTACAACAAGATGAGTTTGATTTGTTTTTTCAGGTATTGTGACAATTTAACAATGCATCATCATGAGGTTTGTTGCTGGCTGCAATGTAAAAGTTAAATCCATTACGAAATACAGTTTCAAAGGCTTTTCTGTCCTAAGAATACAATGTTGGGAATAATTGTAACATGTTGAAAAGATTCAAAGACTTAATATTGCTACAAAACTCCAAGTGCTGATGATGAAACCCACTTTTCTATCTGCAGAAATGCACTGTAAAATGTCAAATCTGTCCTGCATTAACAAGGCTAGAAGAGACATTGCATTAAGTTGTAGTATAGGAAGTCGTCCTTGGAGTTCTTCCAATAATTGCAGACTATGGCTCTCCGAGGACCAATCAAAACATTATCTTTATAGGGCCAATCAGCAGGTGGGATTAGCGAGGCTTTGATCTAAGGACTGAGCTTTGCTTCTTCTGATCCACTCCTCAGAAAGCATTTACAGGCTTTGGATTTCCAATCATGTTCCTGTACAGTGTCACTCCATTGTTATAGTACAATGCTTTTGTAGCTTAATTGCAATGTGTGAGTGCTTCAATTGACCCACTAGACCAAACAGGTTTCCTGCAGATGCCTCAGATGGCTGCTCGAGTATAGAACCTGTTGAAGTGCATTAATGTTTATTTGTGCCATGGTTGTATTATTCTCTTTTAGTGCCATATATAAACACAGGCTAGAGCCAGGGATGTAATGGGAAGTAAACCCACTTCACTAGAATGCACTCACCTTATTGATTTATTAAATACACTCGATTCACTTCTTTCAAATATTACGGCCATAAATTCATGGCATACATCACAGTTGGAAGTATCCAATTCATATGAGGGGGAATCGCAGATCAATGCTCTCTGAAAATATGTAAGCAAATGTTTCTAATGTGGTACACCCTGAATGACAAACTAAATGGAAAATGAGCAGAGCCTGAACCTTCTCCATGGAGACAGTGCTCATTGGATGAGAAGTGGCTTTGAAGCTGACTCCTTTTTGATGTGAACAAAATACATAAAAGCCAAAAGCATTCTTGTTTAATTAGGTTAACAAAGAGCAGATAACTTTAATTTGTCTTTTACTGAGTGATATAATGAACGTTGTCATCTTTGTTTAATATATTAAATAAAAGAAAAAATGTTCATATGTTTCTAAACATCAAATTAGTCTAATCTAATTAGTGCTGTACATGGTACTACACATACCACATGACAACCAGAGTAGGTGTATTTTTGTGACTTTGGTTTCACTCTCACAAATTTCCTCCAACAACTCCAACCAGTACAAATTTTACTTTGTCGTGACTTTTGCAAACAAAAAGCTAGAACATATATCTAAAAAAATGTTGTAATAAAAATAATTGGTAGTTTTGGAAGATAAGCAATACTTGTATTTGAAATCTTTGAATTTCTGCATAATAATTCAGAAACCTGCATTTGTACTGTATTGTTTCACATATAAACAGAGTGTCAACTCATTAGGATTCATCCCCTTGGAATCATGAATGTCTGTACCAAACGTTTCATTCACAACCACAAATATCATCCTCAGGATGGCACCAGAGGAAAATACAGAGGACCAAGCTATGAGAAAAATGGGTGTTGAGTTATTTCACTGGATAGGTGAAAACTTTGACCTGCTAGTGGTAAGAAAAGCCAGGGGACCACCAAAGTGTATTCCACTGGAATCTAAGAATGTTTGTACTAAATTTTATTGGAATCAATCCAATAGTTGTTGCAATATTTTAGTCTGGATCACAGTCTCTGCAGTCAAGTGGAGGTTCCAGCACAAGGATTTATTAAGTTTTGTCTGGAGCCACAAAGTCAGACATTTTGAAGTGTCCCCTCCTTTGTTATGTTTGTCTTTATTATGGCCTCTAGTAGAAATGTAAACATGCTTTTCCAAAGTGACTAGATCCTTACTCCAACAGATTATACATCACAACATCAAGAATATTTTGTTCTTGCTACATCTGTTAAATAATGCACAAAACTGCAAACATTTAGACAAGACTATTCATCAAAAACAAAACAAATTATACTCTGGCCCCAGTCCAATAATGTTTACTTAAAATAGTCCAAACGGGTAAGTAAAATTTCATTTCTGTCATGGAAAAGAGACTGCACAGAACCCATACCCTATTTTTTTCTCAAAATATTGGCTTCGGTCCTGACTGCAATTTGTCAAACATTTGTGCTGAGATGTATTCAGATTCTTCTCGGGTATCTTTTACAGCAGCACTTTACCATTTTTTTTTTTGTTTTGTTCTGATTTTATCTTTTTTCACTCATCTTTCTATTTTAGCCTTGCCATGCAATTACACCACCCATTAATGTCTCCATTCTCTCCCCTGCCCTCGATAAAATGCCCCAGATCAGTGTCAAATGGGGAGGCGGACTGAAATAGTCTCCCTGTGACATGCATGTAATATACCAGCCTTGAAGGATGATTCAATATTTATTCACAACTATTGGAAAGCAGAGGACTTAAAGACTAGTTTTATTTCAAATGGCTTCTTTAGTTACACACAGGCCGAGGTTGGCTGCACTGTAAACACTTTCTAAGATTCAACATATTATTGAATAGAAACTAGGGGTATTCAGACCGTCTTGCAGGATCAGATATTATGTCAATGCAGGTTCAAGTGAACATCCTTCATTTATTTGTCATTAACCATAAAAATGGAAGAATATTCGAAAAATCACCACAGGAGCAAGTTTGAATTTGAAGGTCCTTTTGCGTCTCTATTCTTTGCTTTTAAAAGAAATTGTCTTGCGATCTCTTTTCTCTCAATATCATCATGCTTGATTTTTTTTCTGACCTTCAAAGGGGCCTTGGCAAGCGGGGATGTTTACAAGAGATGACAGTACACGCTGAGGTGTTTGGATGTTATTGCCATGGTAGAATACTGAGTGTTCATCCTGTTGTCTTGTGTGGGTGACGACTCACTGGCAGGCAGTTGCCAAAGGAACTGGAGTCTGTGATGGTGATGCATCGCACCAATACTAGACATGGGATATTAAAAGGACTTGGCACCTCTGGCAATATGTCAAACTTGCACTAGTAGACACAATCTGGGGCTATGATCCATTCAGACCACAATGGAGACCAGTGTGTTCTCAGCTGAGCAGATTTTGCAAATACTGTCACATAAAAGTGTGATAACGTTCTTTCATGTCATGCCCAAGAGAGAATAGCGTGAAAGTGAAATTCTAGAGGAGACATCTTAAAGAACCATAAATAAGTGGAAAAAGGGAAAGCTTTTAAACATAGCAGGTATATTATTTCCTCTTGACAGTACAGAGTGCGAAAATCAGCTCACTCAATATACTGTCCACAGAAGCCTCCATGCATTAAGACAGCAGACCTACATGAATACCAATCATGCCTGAATGATCTTGGAGTGCAGGGATAAAAACACCAGAGGGAGAGGAAATATCAACCCGCGAGCTGCATAAACATAAAGATGGCTGCAGCCTGACACATACACAGCACAACCTGATCTATGTGCATGCACTATACACTTCCATATTTGTTCATCTTGGCATTTGACCTCTGTAAGCTTCACCAACGTACTGTACCAGCCTGCTATCATAAACCATGGAGTTTAAACAGATATGATGAAGCATGTGAAACACACAGTATGCTCCTGTTTTTTGTTTTATGAAAAAAAACATGTTGCACTAGTTCACAACTGCTGTAGGTAAGAGCACGAACTGAAATGTAACATTCATCAGGCTGTCACATGGCTTTTTTTTGAATGAAACAGACTCATCATGTCCAACCTTTCCGAGGGTGGCTGACACTAATGAGCAGTCATTCATCACTGTAATAAAACCAGCGGGAAGATTATTCCTGTGAGTTGCTGTACTGCTGGTGAATGACCGGCTATCAGCATGAGGTATGGACGACTTTCAGGTGCCGTTATGGGCTGCATCGCGTTCTCATGACTGTGTATGAATCACTGGGCCCATTGATTTAGTCTTTAATTTCAGGATAGTCGATCATTGATTCTATTTTTAAAACTATAAGTTGACCTGTGTGTTTTACTATAAATCCGTGTGCATATACACAGACATTAAGCATGCGGAGCAAATATAAATATATAATACAAAGTATAGTCTTGTATTGTATAATATAGTATAGTATAGTTTTGTAACCCCCCCTAAGCTATTAGATAAAAGATGCATGAATTTTCTCACATAAATATAAGAATAGATAAATAATAAATCAACAGGGGCATTGTTTAGCTCAGTGGGTAGAGCATCCACCCCATTTACAAAGGCTCAGTCCATGCCGCAGCGGCCCAGGGTTCAAATCTGACCTGCGGCCCTTTACTGCATGTCATTCCCCATCTCTCGCTCCCCACATTCCTGTCACTCTTCAGCTGCATCTATACGATAAAGCTTAAAAAAAGGGCAAAAATATCTTCTAACCAGTGAAGAGAAATTAAGGACACATCTTTCTGAATATATGTTTTTAGCCTAAAAATTTGCATCATGATTTTATATGATTTCACAAGGAATCATTTTCTCTGATTTCTTAACTAATTCATGGACATTTATCCTCAATGGACATCAGAAATTTTAATGAAGCTGAATATTGCAGTGAGTGTATGGTGTCTGTATGTTTCAACGTGTCTGAGTTATGACCCTTAGAAGAAGTGAAAGTGGACGTTTGTGTCAATTCAGTAAACAAATATTACTGCCAGTCAATCAGATGTTGCTTGTATATTTCTAGAGCACAAATGGAACTATTAGGTAGGTCACTGGAATTAGTCTAGTATATTTTTCTAGCATTATACATTTTGACAGCTTATCTCAACACAATATGTTTTGCTATCATATAAAAGTCGAACCTGTGATGTAAGTGCAGATTTTTTATCAGCATTATTGCCCACTGCCATACACACATCAGCAAATACAAATAAACAGATGTTTATAATTCATGACAGGACCAATCTTTCAAAGACAGCCTGTTCAAAAATGTGCATCCTCACTCTGACGTTCTGTACATGCATGCACATAAACATTCTGTCGGGTTTCAGCTGCCTCTGAACACTTGCACAGAGGGGGAAACATTTCCTCATCAAAGTCAGTCCTCTCTACACATCTGTCAAGGAAACCCAGTGGGAACCTGGGAAAGAGCAGTGGCGGTGCTCTCAAGTTAAGGCCCATGCTGCTGCCTCACTTTTACAAAGAAAAGGGAAATAGATTCTAGGCCTGTGCTTTTTTGGCTGCTTTATGGAAATGCCATTTTGTTTAAAGTTCTTTGTTTTGGGCAAACAAAAAGACTAGATGGAAATGAGAGTTTAAGATAAATGGTGGAGCCTAGATGCTATGCCTTAGGGAGGGTTTTCAAACGTGAACCCATTGAAATAAATGTCATTTTTACTGCTTTTATTATAGAACAAACTGTTCCCTGATGAGTCCATTAAAGAATCTATTTTCTCATGTAAAGTTGAACTAAATAATTTTTTGGTCCTCTTTCCCCATGTTGGTGTTGATGATTAAAGGCTCGTTGTTATCAGCATCTTTTTGTTCTATTGTCTCTGTTGTCTTCCTTTTGAAGTTCAAAAACTCTGCTGTGAAGTGGGAACTATTTTTTTTTATGTTTTTCTGTAATAAATCCAATAGGGGGTAAGACTTAATTTTTTTTTATCAATCTGCTGGCTGATCTTTTTGTGCCTGGGCCAGTGAATCCAATCAGAATGCAACCCTTAAGCTCTTTGATTTCGCCAACAAAAGTTGATGGTCTCCCAGCCTGTAAGCTGCCTATCAGATAATAAGGGAGACTTGAATACCAGTTGGTGTGCTACAATGAGGGTAGTCCTGGTGTTTTCACCTGATGTCCAACGTGTCTTTGCCGGCCCTGTCTCACTGTTCTCTCCGGGGAAATCTCTCAGGAGCAGCTGTCCTTATCAATGTGCCGGCTCCCTGCTCACTGCCTGCCCGGGCCGCATTCTCCATGACAGCAGCACTGAGGAAGCGGTAATCTGCCAACACTTCAACAAAATTAAACCACCAACCAGGCCACCGGGGGAGAGGCAATGGGGAAAGATTTCCTGCTTACTGTGATATGGCAATAGAGGCCACAGACATTAATATGGCTTTGCATCTGCAAGAAATAAGCACAGCTAAGAGTACAAATCTGGAACCTTTAGTGCTTTTACTTCTGCTTTCCGGTTAAAGGCTCAGTTCACTTAAAATTTAATAAAACCCCATCCAGATATTGTTGCTATGATTTGATAGCTCAATGCAATTTGGTTTGTTGCGCTTAAAGGTTCAAAACTCGGAAAAAGCATGTGCAGTGTATGTGCTAAAATCACAACACAGCATCCTGTGAACAGCTTTACTGAGAACTTTGTAAAGACAATGTTTTGGCACTTTAAACACCTCGAACCATATGTCAGTGAGCTCTTGTTGGCAGGCACTTCTACAGCAGACATCTCCAATCCTCAACAAATCACACCGAAACGATCCAGATAGACAGATAGTCGTCCTTGTAAAAGCAAAAATACATTTTGTTATATCTTGAATGAAAGAAGTGCTGAACAGTGCAGCACATTCAGACATAACAATTAGGTGCACACAATCCTGGGTAGTTTGACCAATTAAATGAATTAATGAACAGCTAAATATTAGCTCCTTGATTAACTCTGAATTGAACTATTTTGTAAATATTAGTAACTTGAACAGACTACTTGATATTATGTTAATTAACCAGAATCTTGTAATTAGTTCTTAGATAATTGTGAATCTGCATATAGTCCACTTCTTGATGAAAGCATTTATATCATTAGTTCTGTTTGGTGTATATATTGGCGCAAACAAGGCGATGCTTTAAGTGGGAATGCACCACATTACGAACAAAGCGCAGTATTTTATTCTTAACAGTGTCACCAATGTTGTACACACTTCTACATATGTGCAAACCCTAAAGTTAAGTCCTCTGGCTCACAGGAGATGATGTGCTTTATTTTTCATTTGTTTGGAATAAACATGGGAGCTGTGTAGTCAGCAGTGGCAGTAGCAGCTCACATGACTGAACAGACAGAGAGAAGAGCACCACCTACAGAAACGTACACCTTAACATCAGTACACCCAAAATACAGTGAGAGGAGGAGAGGAGAAAGGAGTGCAGGAGAAACATACTGCAGATTACAGTCCAGAAAGTAGTCCAATATTATTCACAGTAGGTGAAAATTAGAATCTATCTTTAATAGCACTGTTGATTTTTTTTATGACTTCAGGATGTGATGACATTAATTGCAATATGTGTTAACTGCAGAGTACACCAGCTGAGGCACAAAAGAAAAGAAATCATCACTATGCAGATGTGAGAAGAGAATTTTATTCATCAGTCCATATTTTTAGAAATGTATGATTGAAAAAAAAGAAATCATGATAAGCAGCCCATAGGTGGGCTGATGCGGTGGCCACCAAAACCACTGGGAAGAGAACTGTGAAAACAATATTTTTCATATTTTTAGAAAACTGACAGCGCAGGCAATGGATGCAGAACAATGAGAGGTACTAAAACAGTGGTGCTATTGACTGATACCACGTTGAGACACGCTACATGGTTTGTCATTGCTAAAGCACTGCCGAAGCTTTTTCTGAGGCCTTTTGTTATGCTCCAACACTGCTGTTTAACCTGCTCACCATGTCGTCAACATTATGCGCGGTTCGGGGTGAAATATAGTCAATTATTGCATATGAAACCAAATTCTCCGTCTCCTTATTTGAAGTATCTTGGGAAAGCAGCACAGCTCATTGAGGGCTAAAACAAGGAGAGGGAAGAGAGGCATGAGGATTAGATAAAGTCTGGCACATACTGAGACGATAATAAGCAAGGCAGGAAAGTGAGGGGAAAGAGAGGGAAACGGAAAGCGAGGGAGAGACACAAACAGATGAAAACAGAGAGGGGGTGGTTATAAAATGATTAAGGGGCATGCTATATAGAATTTCATGATTTGAAAAACACAAACAGGTCTGTCAGATGGCTCTGCCTCACCATCTGCTCTCTGTTGCCAAAATGTACAGATGGGAAAGATTTGTGACGCCTCGCCATTTTAAACTCTTATCGTAAATAGCTTCAGCATTACTGAAATAATAGTATGGCCTTAGAGAGTGAGGTGTATGCATGTTTGTATGCATACACAGGAAATATATGTGTGTGGACATATAAGATAGATGTAGTATTTCTTTCCTAGATATACATACACGTATATATCAGGTTTACAGTGTATTATCATGCAGGAAACAAGGGTGTAAAGTGTATTGGAAGCTTAGAGGGTAACTGTTACAGTTACAACACCTTTGAATAAAGGGTTAACACCGTGCATGCTGTAAATACTCTGCTGGTATTTTTGCTTCATGGAGCCTTTAGCCCCTTCTTGTCCGGAGCCTATGAGTCTGGACACACAGAATGAGGGCCAAAGTGCTCGCTAATGCTGCATGGACACACACACACACACACACACACACACACACACACACACGCTAAAAGAGGGACAATTCTTTTGCAAAACCCCCTGGCATGTAAAGTGCACTTGGTTTGATCACATATACTGTATACAGTACAAGGGGAGAATCCGATATCACCTCAGAGTATCATTCAAAAACTATTGATTTTTGAACTTTTCATAAGAGGAAGGTGCATTATAGTAATATGATGCCTGCTCATCTCTGTGCTATGATGAATGGCTATGGATAAGTCCTCAATCATTTGAGCTTCTGCTTACTCTTAAAGTGCACGGCTTCAAAGGTAATTATCTGAGAATGTGTTTATTTAAGGCTGTACATGTAGCATTTGAACACGGGTGAATTATTATTGTAGGTATTGTGATCCATCACTTTCAGAAAAGGGACCGTGAATCAGACTCATTACTCATTGTTTGGATATGGAGGGAAATCTGCTCAACAGCGTTACAACACAAAACAGAAAAAAGGGCACACAGGTTTCACATTTACTGGCACTGACGGGTAAAGCAATGAAATATTTCAAATATCTTTTTCATTTTCAGTCAAGGCTAAGGGGAAGTCCTTTAAAGGTACCCTGTGGAGTTTTCTCGTAGAGCCGTGGAGCAATGTTTATATATGAGCTGGCCCCCATTTTGTTCGAATCAGACTTAAGCATGAGCATGCACAGATGTAAATGAATACAAATACATTATTCAGATATGCACAGATAATACTCTCTGAACAGATACAACAGCATCTGAATCACTGCAGTAATAAACAGGATAATGCTTTACTAATGATGTACGGCTGTTATTTTTACCTTGATCCTGTATGGATACTAGCCAGGCACGTCAGCCAGGCCCAAACAAATGGATGTGTTGAAGTTTGGGACCGTTTCAAAAGTGCATGCTCTGTTCTCTCTGTTTTCTGACACTTTTGTGTTAAATTATGACCCAAAAAGCTTTAATTTAGACCTCCTCCCACACAACCAGAGCCTTAAAGCTGGTGTGTCCCATATATTTCTCAAACAAACATAGTGTTTAAGCACCATAAAAAATGAAATAAACAGGGACATACAGTTAAATATATAGATATATGATTATTTTCCAAAAATAGCTCAGACGATAGGAAACTGCATCCTAAGCAGTACTGCAGATCAACAAAAACGGCATGCCTAGTCATTAGCGCCTACATAATCAGGCTATGAATGTTTAAGGAAAAGCCTCTTACTCAGCAGTATTAGTTTATAAGAAGTTATAATGGCTCACATAAAAAGAGAAGGGGAATGACTGTGCCCATCATATTACAAGGGCTATTCCGAAGCTGTTTTACCGTCATAGTCCTCCTGGATGATTACAACAGCAGCACAGTGGGAGGTGAAATAAAGCTACGGCTGGCTCTATAGCTAGCATCAGATGACTTAATCAGGCCATAAAGAAGGCCTCACTTACAGATGCTGTGTTGCCCCTGTGCTCCGCATTTCATCAGCCCCAGGGAGGGGTGAAATATGCTTCCTCTGAAGGTAATGTGCCCTATCTCTGTCCAAGCGGTGACAAATTTATCGCCCCCTCGACTATTTACAATCCATCCGAGCCGTGATGATCTGGCTTGTGTTATTTAAGCTGCAGAGGTACAGCCATGTTGATGATACTGCTGTTGTGAGGTGCCAACAAAGGGGCACGGCAAAAACAAGGGGAAGAGTAAAAATATATTTGTTTCATGTGTGAGGTTTTGTAGTCCCCACATGAGACACCTTAGCTGGTTTTCCATGACATGATTAAAGTAAGACAAAAATGGCATGCCTTAGAGAGCTGAATTCAAAGATGTATAGCGGCTTGAATCATAAAAGCAGATGTGTTCCAGTCGGTTTACCTTACATAACGAAGCAACTCATGTTTCTGCATGTTTCTACCACATTGTCATCTTCTGGAGTCAAAAGCTGCCAAGGCAACAGTACGTCCAATAGGTGTAGTAAAATTGTTTTTATTGAGTGGCACTCACAACTGAGAGATTACAACTTTACTTTATGTATAACTCTGTACACTTCAGCTAGACTTTTACATCCCTTTGTATTGCACTTATATGATCTGCAAACAACAAAATAATAATGACAATACTTGAAGTACTGTGTGACTACCTACCCAAGTTTCCAGAAAGCACTTGAAACCAGGGCCAGGTGATCTTTCTCTTAAACACAACAAGAGTTTCTAATAGCTAATTAGCTATTCACATTTAATGATCCTAATTAGGCACTTTCCAAACTTCACAATAGCATTAAAATATTGATTTACTAATGCGTCCAAGATGTATACAACCATAATCAATAAAAGCTAATTTGAACTTGCTAAATTATGAATGATCCGTGTCGGTTAAAATGAATAGCCAACAATATTCTCATAATGAAACACATCTCATAAGATTAAACTACACGAGTCACTTCAAATGTGAGTCTTCAGTCTGCTTGATGGTAAAAAATGTGGCCAAAAAATCTGCATGAAAGCTCAAGGATTTATACATTTTACAAGAAAATGAAATAGAAAAGATTGGCATGAAATTAGCTTTGCAAGTTCATGCTCCTAATAAGAAGCAAGTGGTTTCATTCAGCACGCACATGCAGTTCTAGAGACACATATAAAACATCTTTTGTAAACCACCAGACAAATTATTCACCTCTGCTTATGTGCAGACTCATCACTAAATGCTGAATCCACTCCAGTTTGCATGTTAGCTTCACACAACCTGCTGGACAGACCATAAAGAGGAACCTCAGGTCGCTGAGGCGGCTGAACGGCTATTTGAGCAATTCTGCTGTACATTTAACATGAACACAGTGTCGTGCGATGGTATAATTACAATACACACGCACACTGTTTCTGTACTGCAATTCCCAGAGACCATACAAAATGATACAGTACCTCTCCTGCAGGTTACAGTTTAGAGTTTTCAGACATCGAGTCATAGTGTGTCACACAACCACCTCAAGTGGATCATGAATATCTCATTTAACACAACAAATTGTCCAGATTTAATGACAGAACACATCATTTAACCGTACAAGCATATTCTGATCTGGCGACCCTTTCGGCAAGACGACATCAACAAAATAACTCGGTTAGGTTTAGGGAAAGACTGTTGTTTGGGTTAAGTTAGAAATACTTCTGTTTTGGTTAAAATGACTCCTTTGTGCATGTTTATGGTAACCCTGATGATGAAGGTCATCATCAGTCAATATTAACTGCATGGTTCACCCTTCATAGGGCATCATTGAAACTTGAAAATTTGAAATTTCAGGGTGTTATTGGTGGATATAAGAAGAGACGTTTTCCTTTTTAGGCTGTAAATTAAAGTCAAATAAGTTACCATATTCATCATCGTGACATAACATGACAATAGCTGATTGGCTGGAGAAAATCACGTGATTCTGCTCCTTCATTGAGAGACCTGGGACACCATTTTTAAAGCCTGTGGAAGCTACCATATATGGTTTCTCGCTCAAGAAAGGGTTAAGGTGAGAAAAAGATCATGGTCATTAAAATGATTAAAATATGGTTAAAAGATACCAAGTATCAATGCTAATGATTATTTCATCATTATAACCACAAATGCAATGAAACCTGATTGCTACCAAAACTTATCACAGACATTTCAGATCATGACTGTCTGATCTGCTGGTCTGAGCTGTAATGTGAATGCTTTATGGGTGGTGATGAGATCAGAGCCTTCTTCCCAGACACCAGCTTTTTACCCATTCTCCCCTCTGGCTGATTGATCTGTTCATTAGATCAGTTTAATCAGGACATATCTGGTACTTTACATTAATGACTGATTCAAAATCATCAGACGCAAAACCTTTATCAATTGTGTGAAATGCCGCAGAGACTAGAAACTTTCCTTAAATGGCTCTTTGTGTCTGTTACTCTGCTGTCATCAAATTAGTATTTGCTCAGCAGTTTAAACTCTACTCCCATATCTTCAAAGCTGTCTTATCTAAAATCCTTTATTCTTTTAATGTAACAGGATGCCAGCTGGATATCTGCCACAAGGTCATATTGTTGCCTATCGTATGTGAGAACAGTGCAGTGTTCGCACAACGAGAAGCAATAATATTCTACTTCTAAAGGGCATTATGGTTTTGATGGAGAACTCATACCTTTATGGTATAAGGCAAGGCATCAGGAGTAAACAAGGGTATGAAGCTGCTAACTAGACAATCACAGCAGGTGATGATGGTGGAAAAAACGCCAAAATTAAAGCTTAGATGTCATTAGATTTTGAAAGTAGTTTTTAAAAACCTTTATGCACAATAATCCATCTAGATCTTTGTGCTTTGGATACACTTGTACCCATAATTTTCCCTCCATACTCCTTGTTTGCTGCAAACTTGAAACGTATAAATATGTTCACTTTTCTCTTCCGGCTAAAACAAACCATGCAGGTGTGTTTGTCACTGTAATTACCAGGTGCTCTGTTTCATTGGTCATTTTAACACTTCCCTTTGAGAGAGCTCCCACAGTTATTCACAGTATGTTCCATTATTCTGGTGAGCACACTTTCCAAGAACAACGCGTCAAGGCCTAAGGGACTGAATCCATTCAGAGTTGTGATATTATATTAGGCTAGGATTAGTCCCATTTGGATGCCACCTCCTGTCCAGTGTCAAGCTAATGGCAACAGGGAAGTCAAGAGATGCTGTGTCCAGAATAATATGGGGCCAAGAAGTGGGAGAGAGAGAGTTTCTGTTTATTTTATTTTATATAGTTATGTATGAGTACACTATCACATGACCTTCTGATTCAACTTATCTACACCAAACTGTCGATTGTCTCTGGAAGATTTTGTGATTAGGGGTTTTGATTTCAATTAGTGAATTCCTGCATTTCTCAAGATTCATTTTGTCTTTCTCTGGAGACCAGACCTTGAGTTTGCTGAATCACCTGTGGGTTATATGCTGTATCTTCTGTAAGTGGGAAGAGCAATAGCAGTAACAGTGCTCATGGTGGAGCAGAGGTTAGGGGACTGGGAGCAGTTTCATGAGAAAAAATGTATTTCTTCAAATGTGGTTCACCTGTTTGTCTTTGGACAATAAAGTTATTCTTTAGTATAACAACAACAACAACAACAACAACAACAACAATAATAATAATATGGGTTTAGAAAATGAAATGAAAACCTACTTTAAGGCTAACTTATAAAATATGCCTGTATACTGTATGTCACACACAATGAAATAATGTTTTTTCTCGTCTCTCTTTCCTTCTGTCTGACAATATTTTGTTTGACAACAACATTCAAAAGTAAGAAACTATAAAAAACTACCTTCACTAATTTTCTGAACGCGAAAAGAAATATGGTATTTGATGATGACCTGGTTGGGGAGTCTCTGACACCATTCACGAAGATATGTGCCACTGCTACTGTTGAAGATGTAAGATCTACATCTGCTTTGTTTGCACTTTCTGAGAAAGATGATGATTCATGGGAAATTATTCGAAAACATTCGACATGGGCATGTTGTTCTATTGGAAGCAATATATCTATTTGATATCGGAAGCTTGATCAGTGCTCTGACTGCAAAGTATTGACCCCATCCCGTCAGAAACATACCCATTCTCTAAAGCATTTTATAGTAACAAATGATAAGCTGGTGGGAATGATGGATGTCCAGCTTACTTCTGATTTTTAAAATGTAAAGTCAGTAAAGTCTGATTAACTAACCATGGTCACCTTAAACATGATGTCACATTTTCTCCAAATCCCTGCAGTATCAGCTCTGCATGATGATAGATTCAATGCATGTCACATGTAATGCTGTTAGTGAGTGCTTGAGCTCTCATTTGTTTTTGAAGTGTTCTTGCATATATTGACCTTTCAATGAAAATGACAACATTATGAGTCTATAAGGGGCTGACACTTGAGAGGGATTGTCGTCAACCACACCAGGGACCTTAGTGTGATTTGTGATAGCAGTACCTCCAACAAACAGAACGTGCTGCTTGTGTGGGTGGGAAGTCAGTGAGGGATCTTGTCCTTTTCAATGCCCTGGCTGGGGCACCCTCACAGTGAAGTTAGAATTGGGGGATAGTGTGAGCATGTCACAAAAGTAACGGTCTTCGTTGGGGGGGTGAAAAGGAGCAGCTTGGCATTTTGTGTGATGGAGAAAACACATTACTGTTCACATCCTTAACTTTGCAGTACAAAGTAAATTATGTTAGTAAATTATTATTCTAAATTGGGGATAAAGTGGGTCCAAAAAAACATTACCTTCAGTAGGTGCCAATCACATTGTCCTTCCTCTACAAACCAGGTCCAACATGATAGGCACAAGGATTGCCTTCATGTTCCACTGTGCACACATGGCCATCAAAGTGCAACAAAAATAAAATAAATAAATTGAAAAATCAATGGCTGGTAGAATCTGCCGGTGTTTTAACATCCCCTAAAGGTTTCTCAAATGTTCAGCATGTGGGTTCCCAACGTCCTTCGCCTCTTCCCTGTGTCAATACGATTCCTTTCCACTTGTCCTGCTCACCAACTTCTCTCAGCAGTGGCTTAGAAATTATGATTGCTTGTTGTAGTGTGACTTTCCTAGCCACTGCCTCTCAGTCACCTGCACACACAGTTTACTTCTTCTATTGTAGCCTCAGGTCCCTTGCCTCCCCCGCTGTCTCCATCTACACCGCCCCAATTCTCTGCTTCCTCTTGCTCTTCCTCTCCATCCTCCACTCACTTCAGTGCCTTTGTGATCGGAGTGACAGGCTTTACAATATGTCGCTGCGGATCTACCTCACCTTTAATATTTCAATAAAATGCCAGTGCAGGTTGGTCTAGGACCATGGGGAATGGCTGCTCTATCGCTCAGTTCCTCTCTGGGTCTCGTTCTCTCTTATCTACCCTTTTCAGTCAAGACAAAGGACTAAACAAACAGCCACAACCAGTAATTATCATAGACAATATAGAGGAGAGATGGATCTGACTTCAGTCATAGGACAAATTAATAAACAGAAAAAATAAAAAACAATTTCTTAAAAAATCAAAGAACTGCTCTAAGGTTGAGAACCTTTCGAGAATCTTGAGAAGACTCAAGTGATGAGAATTGTGTAAAGTATCTGCAAATGAATGAAGTAAAGGTATCTACTGCAAGTACAATTATTTGTATAATGAATGTAAAGTCAAACTTAAGTGCTGTTTTAGTTGCTCTGGCAGCATGGCTCCATGGATGGCAGTGTTGGTCAGTTAGGTAGTTGGTCCACCAACTAAAATACCTCTACAACTATTGAATGGATCGTCATAATAGTTCTCATCATACAATTTGTTGTGGTATGAATACCAACTGTTCTGAACAGAAGCCTAGATTTTAGTTTAGCCTCTGCAGTTAGCCAAAGTAATTGTTCATGTACTGTATTTCACACACAAAAAGAACAAGAAGTACTAACTTAGCTGCTTTCTCTCTTTTCTGATTTTAGGTGTTTTTCAGCAGCACCTGACCAGGTGACTGGGCAACAATCCAGGTATGACAAAACAAGTGACTGAACTACATCATTCATAACAGAAGGTGGGACATATGTGAACAGTTCATTGAAATAGTGATGCCCTTTCTCATCATCGAGACAATGTAATCAATCTGGTCAGACCAAGACACTAAATTATCCACTTAGTATCAAGTAATTTGGTTTCATTTTCCTATTCAACTAATATCCCATCTATAGACAAGAAACATAGCAAGAACATTCCTACTACTAAATACAATTCATCACGTTTTGGCAATGGCAGTGCTGAGTTGTTCATTTCCATCCATTTAGTAATATGGTATGCAACTCAACATGCTGATCCTCTCTCAGCTCTGCTAATGGTGGTGATGCAGAAATGTGTGGTTTAGTGTGAACTATCTTGAAAATAATTGAATGGATTGCTATAGAATTTGCTGCAGATATTCAGGGTCTCTGGGGGACACATTGGTGAGCCTCGGGGTCAAGTCAAGTTTTAAATTTTTCAGTGAAATATTTCTTGATTGATTTCCATGAAATTTAGTACAAATGTTTGTGAATCCCACTGACCTTAATGACGCAACCTTTCCTTTAGCACAAGGTTGATATGTTTTTATTTATTTATTGAAAGCTTGCAGCAACCGTTGGATTGTCATGAATTGTCATGTACTTTTCCTCTAGTGCTATCATGACCAATACTTTATTACTGACTAAAACGCTTAAGTTGTTGGTTAACATTACCTGCTAATCATCAGCATGTCATTATTGTCACAGTAAACATGCATTGAACCCAAAACACTGCTGTGCACTCACAGAGCTGCCTGAAGTGGCCTTAGACTCTTTTGGCCAAGAAAGCAGCATAATTTTATCACATCAAACAAAATACATAATAAACATAATTAACATGCGCATAATCACAATATCCCAAAAAGTCATAATTTGTTATAAATGCCCTCAAAGGGCAGCGGTTCAATTTTAGAACAACCTATTAACCCAGCTTTCGCTTCAACTGCCAGCAAATAATAGCAGTCCTTGAATTGATGCCAATTATACAACAAAATTAATATTTATCAAGGTCTTATCTGAGGCATCTTTGAGCTAAATGTGGTTAAATCTCATTGAGTAAACTCCTGATAACAGATGATATCTATAATAGATGACTAAGCACCATGACTAAAGAGCATGTTTACTTTTCCCATCATTATCTTCCATCAGCATGTCCTATTATTGGGTTACTGTAAAAATATTTGTTTCTTTGCCTGGCAAATAATGACATTTTTTTAAATAAAGGATGTCAATTTAAGGTTTAAAAAGGTATTTCTTGTAGTGGGTGTGTCTGAAATACAGAGGGATGATAATATCCTAACAGAGATCTGGAAGGTGTATGTGTGTGTGTGTGTGTGTGTGTGTGTGTATGAGTGCGAGTGAGGGAGAGAGGCAGGATATGTGAGCGAGACAATGCTCCAGTCTCCAATATTAGAACATGGCCTGGGGATAATGGTGAGCGCTGGGGCCTTTGAATTCTTAATCCAGAAGACAAGGCATGGATTAATCATGGAGGAAATCTGTTTTAGCGACAGGTCAAGTGTGTTTGATAGGCATTAGCAGGGGGCAGAGTGTTAATATGCATGGTTAAAGAAGCCACAGATGTCATCAGTTTAGCAGACGATGGGACATTTTTGAAATGCATCCAATGGGCCTTGACGGTTGAGGAGTAACAAAGACATGTTTATTCAGTATGTTGTACTGGAATTAAACAAGGAAGATTCATAAAAAGAAAGTAATAACAACAGTGCCTATGGGTAAATGGCATGCGCCTAGGCCCATTGAAAATGCAGAACGAACAGGTGGTATGCTCCCAGTCGACACTTTGGTTTGGTGGTTTGAAGATAGTTCATTGTCAAATCTCATTTTTCCTGTTGTGTTGTGGTGCTCGCTCTGAGCCACTTTGTTTCCCATTTACGTCAACATTTGACCACTGGGGCATGAGACTTGACAAACAACTTTTTTTTTTTTTTACTGACATTTAATTGTCAAGTTAGTCAAGCATAATATACAAGTGTTCTATTTATTTATTTTGGGTTATGTTTGCTTATGTACAGTCAAATATACATACTCCTTACAATATTATTTGGGGAAGAAAACTGGATTTTTATGACTTGTGGACAATCAACCTTTTTCACAGTAGCCATTTTGACATGGAATAGTAGATGAACACAGGTGTTACCAATGATTCTTGTTAAAGTTCAGTTCCATTCAGGTCAAACAGAGTCAGGGTGCTGCTGTGGTGCATGTTGGCTCACTGGAAAGTCTCTGCTGCAATAAATGGAATGGAACCTTAATTAGTATCATTAGAAACTCTTGCTGTTATCCCTACTATTTCATGTGAAAAATGGCTGCTGTGAAAAAAATGTATACAGTCGTCCCTCGCTATAACGCGGTTCACTTTTCGCGGACTCGCTGTTTCGCGGATTTTTTTAGTGTAATTTTGCATGTTATTTTTTACAGCGTACTGTACAGTATGAACACGCATTGTGTTCTGCGTCCTAAATTGGCTAAAGGAGAAGCGCACATGTGTTCTGCGTCCTGTTTAACTAAGGGAGTACTGTACAAAATGCGTGTAAAAAGGTGTATATAAATGTGTGTGGTTAGGGGTTTTACGGCCTTAAAACATGTATAATAATTGTAAAACTTACTTCGCGGATTTCGTTTATAGCGGGTTATTTTTAGAACGTATCCCCCGCGATAAACGAGGGACCACTGTACATGAAACAGAATGTTGTTGTTTTTCTTTTTAATTTTCTCTTGTGGTGAAGCAGCCATGAGCA
This sequence comes from Larimichthys crocea, assembly GCF_000972845.2. Lineage (NCBI taxonomy): Eukaryota > Metazoa > Chordata > Actinopteri > Sciaenidae > Larimichthys > Larimichthys crocea. The sequence continues at coordinate 15,957,125 of NC_040033.1, read as the reverse complement.
TTCATTCTGGACTTTATTTAGTTGTAAAAGTCAATCTTTGTTGAGTTGTAATAATTTGGCTTTTATAAAACACATCCATGAATTTTAGGTGAAGCTCTCTTCATCATCATCATCAGCCCAGCCAACATGCTGTAGAGACCTTGCTGCCACAGACCTGCAGTGGGTCTAGTGTTCTGTGGATAACTGTGGAAGAGAAAGGCGATACCTCTGTCGCCTTTCCTTCAGTTCATTCAAATGTGAGGTTGATCAATGCTTTGGCTCTGTATGGACTGGGACTGGTGTTCTTAGGCGTCACTGCACTCGTTTGTGTAGACTACCCTTCTGTCTGTCTAACCCCCACCAGTCTAATCACACTTCTGAGACTTTTAAAAGGAGATTAGTAGTAGTTAAAAGACTCACCGATTCCTGATAATGACATGCAACGCTTTTTTGTTTTGTTAGTTGTTCCTTAGTTTTTTGTTATATTCTTTGTCCTGTTTTCTTCCACACTCGCTCCCAGAAATAATGTACACACCATTACTCTGTGTGACCTCAATGACAAGATAAGCTGCTGCTTGATCACCAGCCACACTCAGTCAATTGTTCAGTGATCAGGCATCGAGATGACATCATTATGCGCTGAAATATTAGTGGAGTCCTGTCACTATCTGCCCAGTCCCACATTCCTGTCACTTCTCCTTGGCCCTGTTTTGCATATTCATTGACAGTGTTATCTCCTTGACATGTACGCAGGAGAATCAGGGGGATAACCTGAAGTGTTCATCTGTGCCCGTGTTTATTTGGGCCGCTGCATGGGGGTGGGTGTTAGGGTGCAGAGCGGAGCAGCCAGGGCTCAACTGGGTGTGTGCATACATGATTTATGCGGCTTATATGCAGGAGGGAGAGGGAGACGGCGACCTTCCTTGCAGTAGGAGCCAAAGCTCTCTTCCCACATGTTAGAATGCACTTGATTACTGCAGGCATGATGATTTGATACAAGAAATGTCACATTAGAACATATAAGGTTGGAGATGTATTGCTTTAAAGATTCAATCAGGGTTTCTCTTTTATAGCTGCAATCTTGGGTTTTATGACTGGACTTGAAAGTGGTTTTGCTGTAAGAAAAGGTTTGCAACTTTTTTATGTGCAAAAATGTCGCTTTTGGTGCTGTTTGTTGCTGATTGACACAACAGAGATTTAGCTCTTAGCCAGTTCATTAAAGGTTTGACTTTTACTCCTCTAAAGCTCAGCTGCCGACGATGTGAGGCATTTTACATTTAGAGGAGCAACAACATCAATCCAGAGTGAATACTGAAGCTAGAAGAAAGGTGAAACACTGCAGTCTCTTCATTATTGCACTATTTTGGGTCAGCACTGAAAGCAGCTTAACATTTACCACTAATTTTGTTTCAAAAAAATGTCAAGAACATACAGACATTGAAGCAAAAGCCGCGCTTATAAAAATAGAACAGAAAGGATGGATCACATTGTTCAAATATCACAGAACAGGTGGAACACATAGTTCAAATATCACTCATAATGCACAAAGTGGTTTAAAAGGTTTGGTGCAGGATGGCTGAAAGAACAGAACAGTAATTAAATGTGTTCAATAGTTGTATTAGAACACCCCATAACCACATCTATTAAACTACATGTGAGCTTGTAATGGGGACCACTAATACCTTCAGCACTCACATGTGGTTTCACAAAATGAACGTGATTCCAGTTGCTTCCCTTTGCCCTTCGGTTCACTTTGACAATTCAATCCTAAATCAATCCTGTGCTTGACCGTGAGTAGTTTTTAACCCTTGTCAAAACAAGAGAACGTGTAGGAAAAGCTTCATTCAATTGTTGTGGTTGAAACCTTGTACACAGAGTTCACAGTGTCATGATTGCAAATAAGACCTTGCATTGATTTGTGTTTCCAATCGTATCTGACATATAGGCCACTACAAAACATGTCAAACCTGTCACCTGCCGAGGTTTAGATTACTACGATGCATTTGAACAGGCATATAAAGTAGTCCAAAATGTGTTTCCACTTTACCTGCGTGCGTGTGTGACAGAGAACCTGCTCAATTCAGGTGTCTCCTTTGACAGCATTCAAATCAGCTGTGTATTCATTTTGCAGTTGTCATATTTCTTACACATTTCTTTACTTACAGCAGCATTTCCCTGAGCTTTTACTTGAATCTTATTAAATATTAAACCACATTAAACCACATGACATGCATGTGGGTGACAGCTTGTTAGTGCAGATTAAAGTCCTCCTCCTTGTTGACTGTATGTTTTAGGAGAGAAGAAAAAAGAATTTACCTGTCCTCATTAACACCGAGACAATCACCCATTGCTTCTTAAACACATTGGATAGACTGTATCATATGCAGTGTTTTATGTGACAGTCCTGTCACGGCTGTCAGATGTAGGTCATGTAAAACCCTGACAAAATGAGAACGCAGGCGGCATGTTTCTTCAAACGAGATTGCTCTGAAGAGGTGGTAGCTGACATTTCTATCTTTAATTTATGGGTGAAGTGTGTGTCTGCATGTGTTCATTTCCCTATCCTGCTGAGAAACTGCTGGTGTAAGTAGTGTTATACTGTAAATGGACAGTGTGTGTGACCTTACTTTTCCCCAGGCTTAGTTCAGTAAGAGGACTTATGTTAGGCAGTGCTGTGTTGGATCATTTTAGCGCCCTAGACCAGATGACCTCTTTTCATCTTTTCATATTCGAGTACTGATATAATAATACTATATAATAATATAATAATTACAAAATGGTGACAAATGAAAATGAATGAAAATGAAAAATCCTAACAAGTTTTAAAACCAACGTGCTAACATGTATCAGTACTTCAAAGTTCTTCTCCCGATGAGTTTGCATGCTCATACACTTTCCACCAGGTTCTCACATCCCCTGCTGCTACTACATTTTGTAACATGGAGACTCTTAACAAGGGAATTTAATGTGATGCCAAGTCATGTTCCTGAGACCTTTTTGCCATTCTAAATGGCTTCTCATCCCTATTTATATACCGCCGCCCCGCTGGCAGCACCTGCACGTGTCCACACACCACGTCAATCTAATAAGGCAGGCACAAACAGCGTGCTATTATTCAGCAGCATGAGACTGACTACATGTAAGCATGTTCAGGATTTAAATGCACAGTCACACTCAGGCCCACAGGCTTTTTTTTTATAATTTCGGTGAGATGGGTTGGCAGTGTGAACCTGTGGGTAGGGAGGCCATCAAGTAGCCAAGTCAGTTTTGATCTCTGCAACAGGAAGTGGGTTTGCCTGTTGGCTGCTTACTGTAAATCACTACGATTGAACCTGGAATGTAAACGTTAGAGGTTTCATAATTTTCCACCAAAAAAAAAATCTTATACAGAATGGAAAATGTATAGTATACACATGCATCAAAGCAATCAAAGTGGATCTCCTAAAAATTAGGAGATCCAGTGAGAAAACAACAGCAAGAACATCTTTAAAAAGGTCTGAAGGGAAAGAGCTGCTTGTTTTCTCACATCCATCTCCTTGTACTTTACACCTGTGAATACACCTGGCAGTTTAAATAACAAGAACTACTGGGGTTAAGAGATGGAGGGTTAATAATACACATATGACAGTATCATGTAAATAATCCAGCACCTGTTACATCATGTTCATTTATTTTCATTCCAGCTTTGTAGTTTATACTCCAACACAGTAGATCACCATAATGCACCTTAATGCTGGTGTCCAGTGTTACAGTTGAGTGTTATTATGCATAATATATGTTGTTATGCATTAAAAATTCAAGATGAATTTGACAGATTATTATTATGCGTTATATTATATTCCTCCTTCAATTTTCTAAGATACAATCTTTATCATTAACTCTTTTGGCCACAATAATCATGTAGGCAAGATCTGTCACAGCCTAAGTCTCAATTTAAACTGGAGCATCTGTGGATTAATTCCATACCAAAGATTTTATGATCCTCATAGGTTGGACACTATGAGATGAATAAACCTTCCTTTTCTTCAGTTTTGCGTCATCTTGACTGGAAGGGAGCCTGCTGTACATTGCAGAGGTTGTCATATTGGAGAGGCTGCTATCTGCATGGATGCCATGTTAAAGAGGTCAAGATCTGCTGGTAAACGAATACCATGCTGGTCATTATTTTTTACTGAATATCAGCCAATAATGATCATCAATTTTGGCATCTCTAAGTTCAAGGATTCTTATCTTCTGTTCTTGTCAGTTGTAAAATAGCTTCTGAGACAGCAGACTCATGTAGACCAAGACGTGGCAGTCAAACCATCCATAGAAATTAATTAATTTCTACTTTGGAAGCTGTTGAAGAAATAATTCTGCTCATTTAAAAAAAATCAAAATAAAAAAAATCTGTCTTCCTCTGCCCCATCAGGGAGAACTATGATCAGAGTCCAAAAGTTTGAGCCAGAATTGCCGGGCCCAGCAGGATCAGATCACAATAGCAGCTTTACTGTTGGTGCCTCAGACACTAATTTGACATGTTCCCTGTCGGAGACAGTCGGCATCTAAGATTTAAACCTAGCAATTTTAAGGCAAAACGAGCACTTTTTTGGACTCTGCCTAAATGAAATCTGAAGTGTGGAGATGGTTTAGTTCTTTGCAGGCGTTTCATTTCAATTCATTGCAGCCCACAATGCGCCCAGGCAGAAGTAGAGAAAATCCTCAATCTATTAAATGTCTGATGCAGACAGTTTAGACCGCCAGTGTCAGATTATATAAAAATAAAAGTCCTTGTTGAGCGTGAGACTGTCATGCACACAGCATGGCAATGAAATATTTGTTAAATATTAATATAATTACTTAGTCTTCATGAGGCATACGTGCTTTTTTGATGAAGAAATAAAAGTGCACATTTATTACAAATATTTGGGTCATGAGGGTCAATGATACATTCAGATTTCAGATGCATCCTCTCAATTTTTTTTGTTCTGTAAAAGGAGAGCCTCAGCGCAGCATCTGAGCTACCTCTAAACATGCTCCCCATGTGACCCGACCCAGCTGGATCCTGCAATTCATGCTGTGACTCAAACTTTTTGCTTGTGATCATAGCGTTCCCTGAGGGGATGCACATGTTTACTATTGACAACCCCGGAGCTATGGAGGGAAATCAGAAACTCACCTTCATCATATTTCCTGATCACTGACTGATATCAAATTTTTTATTTAAAGGTCAACATCAGCAACTATTTTCTCTCGAGCTTTTGCAACGCAAAACCATCAGACGCAGCAGTATGCTTCTATTTAAAGGGTATATTTATTTTCTCAAGAAACAGTGATAAAACAGCCCATTATTAATACAGAAATATTCATACTAAACCCACTTTCTCTGTAACTACTACACCTATGAACAGATATCCATCCCCTAACAGCTGAGTGAATAGGAAACAGCAGCATAAAGAATACTGAGAGGCTGTGGATATATGTGAGGAGAGAAGATTATCCATATATACCCACTTTCTTCAGGCCATATTAAATCACCTAGCATTCTGTAGCCAGTGGTTGAAGCTGCTCAAAGGGCCTTGGGCAACTCATAATGGTATGAGCTCTCTGGCTGAAATCTCCTGCCTGACAATGCTTTAATAAGCTGCAGGCTGACACTTAGACTGAGGCAGTGGAACTCCAGCGCTCTCTTTGGGAAAGACGCCTCACTCTCCCTGACAATTGAGTGTGCGGCGCAGTTATGAAAAGGGCTGCAGAAACATCCCGGCCGAGGTTAAATCATAAGATTTTAAATGAGATGTCAAGATTCATGCCGATGACAGCTGAAGTTGGAAAATGATCCGGAGCGCTGTGGTATGATAGTAATAGACGTGTAGTAGAGTAGTTACACACAATAACTGTAGAATCTGGAACTGTGTAACATTGTGAATGATCAAGCCGTGTGATAAATCTTAAACTAGTTTACTTGAGTGAAGTAGTGCCTCCACATTTTACACTGTGATCACAGCCTCAAGCAAAACCAATCCCATTATAGGGGGATAAATAAAATAGTAAATCTACATTCAAGTCACCTGAAAGTATCAGAAAGCCTTTTATTACTTGAGTCAGAGCAATAAGAATGCAGGAGAACAATAAAAGCAGTGCACCCGAACATTAAGAGAAATGGCACAAATCAAGCCGAGGCTGCCCTAATTGCATGCGGAGAGGCTGCCTGTCTGTTTGGGAGCAAGGACAGCAAATCCTGTGAGGAAATTACCTGGCTGTATGCATCTCATGAGCAGGACATATTTAATATCCTCTCCTGAAGAGAGAGTATTTTAATGATCTGAGGTTTATCAACAACTGCTTTTATTCATCAGACTTTTACAGCCTATTTCCATTCTGTATTGTTATTACTGAGCTACTTGCTAAAGGCCGTCCCTCAGCGTGCTGGAATGAATTTCCTGTATATCAATGAAAAATGCAAGTGCTACCGCATCAGATTTTTAAATATGCAGGTAAGCAGTCTGATGTTGGGTCTCCAGGCGAGTGGTGTCCTGAGACTTCCTGTCCTGTCATGCACACTGACCTAATGGTCTGCAGAGCTGTAACTATAGCACAGAAATTGTTTCCAGTTTGGCTTCCCTCACCTCCATGTTTAAAAAGTTGCCTCTATGCAACCCCCTAAAATTGATTTGCTTTCCCTAGCTGCTGCCTCTTTATCTCCATCCAGATGAACAACTGTTGCAGCAGTGGCCAGTGGAGCTTGGAAATAAATGCCCCGTTTAAAGATTATCATCCTATCCTTTTCCTATCGGGTGGCCGTGAATTGACTGAGCTTCTCACCATGTAAAAGAATGCCGCTGCCTGTCCCCGATTACAGCTGTATCGCACTGCGTTTCCATTGCAGGGTAATAAAATGCAATACACCTAGCTGTCACTCACAGGTTACATCCTGCTAAAAGAATATGGAACTGGCAGTTAAAGGCAGAAAGATAAGCAAGCTGTAATATTGCAGGTGTGGCCCCTTCAGTGGCAGATGTTGGAGAATGTGTGGCAGACCTGTCCCTTATGAAGGAGTAATGTTTCCAACATTGTACATGATCTTGCTGGACTGTACACTTCAAACTACAGATACAGTAAAGCAGAGGCCATGGTGGACAGTTAACCCTTGTTCTCCATTTTTTATATTTTAAATTGAGGGGTACCCAAAGACTGTAATTAGATCTCCATTAAAGATGAGCTGTTGACTTTTGACAAAGGCTAAAGAGGAAGATCAATCTTGGTCAAAATAATATAAATGAAGCCTGTTTTTAAGGAAACTTTTATTTAAGTGTGCAGGTGTCTTTTCATTTTACATCACTGACCTTTGTATGAGTTTTTTTTTCTTTTGAATAATGTTAGGCAGTGATCTTACATAAGCAGACTGACTTTTCAGTGGCTTGATTAAGTGTGCCTTATACAATGTAGATACACCATTTATAAAACTGAGATACCTCAGTAGTCAATATAGCCTTTCACAGTGTTCAGTGAAGATAATCCAAATGTTTCTCTCATAGTAAAACACATCTGCAAGTATTGTGATTCCCAGGACATCTAATATGAAATACATTGTCTCGAGGTTTCAACAGCTGGCAACACACTGTAGCTAGCGTTCTCAGTCACATTTAAGACGCATCTTTTGATCATCCTGAACTTATTTCAGGTACAAGACAGAAATCATCCAAAGTCTATTTTTTAAACATCAGATAATTCCTCCTGTAGGCTTACAAGGTGACTATAAAAAGTTGGCACTTTCATTCTTCGTACAGAACAGCGGCTGTGGTCAGCTTGAATTCGAGTCAGCTAGAGCACTGCCACAGTTACAGTTGAAGCCTACAGGGGGTGACTGTCTGATACTAAAAAAGAACAGTACATGCCACTAGAAGGACAAAAAAGTGCTCTGGAGAAAGAGGTTATTGTGAAACTCTTAAACGGAGGAAACAGTACATCAACAAAGACATTGCATGTTTTAAACTAAGACATAATTGTCATCTTGCTTGGTTTTAGTTCAAGTTAGATTCCCAGACAGTAAACAGTGGCTTTCACCCAATTAAATATCTTGCCAACTCAGCCAAGCTGGTTGTGGATAACTGTAATTAGCTCCAATTTGGCTGATAACGTAAGTGAAATGATTTAAACACTCCACAAAGCACCACAGTGCATTTTACTCCTGTTGGCACAAATCATGCAGACACATCTGGTCCAAATAATCATCAAAATAAGTTATATACCGTCAAAACAAATGACCAATTAGCTACAATACCACTTTATCACTAAATATGAGCTTAGCTTTTGACATAAAACTAAGAAATCATCCTTGCTGTGAGAGTAAAGTTGACATAAATAATGAACTAGAAGATATAATGCTCCCTAACAATTCAACACTATTGTCTGCTAATAGAGCAGAGGCATCAAGTTGCACCCCGGAACAAATTAAGTCTTTAAAGTTTCAAACAATTTAATGCTCATTCGAAGGGGAGCATGTGACCAGTGGTGGCAGAAGAATTCAGATTCTTTACTTAAGTAAAAGGACAAGTACGGCACTGTAAAAATACTGTAAAAATAAACCAGTGAAAATAAATAAATTATACTGCTGAATATTATATAATTTGATTGTTACAATTCATGCATTTACAATAAAGCTATTACAGTTACCAAAGTCCAAAGTAACATCTTCACATTTCATAAAAATGAAAGAAAAATATTAGTAAAGCTGTCAAATAATTTCCCTGAGAAGTAGAAAGAGGCAAGAAAAGAATTTTGTCCTTACGTAAAGTCCTTGAATAAATGCACTTTGCAACCCACCAGGTCAACAAATGTAATCTCAGGAACATTCAGTAGCTAGCAATACTTTACACTATAGTATGAGCCATTAGTTATACCTACCATAGAGATGTGTCCTTGAAAATGTTTCTTACAATGTGCGTCTATGCTTTACAAAAAGACTGAGTTCAGACAAAGCAATGTGCAGAATATACAAAGATAGCACAGAAGCTTACTGACACCATAGATGTACAGTGCAGCAGATATTCTGTAACACTAATTTTATCAGGTAATCTACAGACAGATTCAAACACATTTGAATGTGGTTTAACAATACAAATGAAGGCTGCCGACATGAAACACTTTAAATGCATAAATGAAAAAGATCTGCTAGCTTGCTGTGTAGATCATTGCCACAGACAGACCCTTTGTAAAGACACACTTCCCATTGGTAGTACACTTAAGCACAGCCCACAGGAATCTCCCTGAATGCAGAGCAGAGTGGAACAAAGAAGTGTAAGCTGGCAATTTCGTTTGTTAATAAGACTCTTTTTGGGGAGACAGCAAAAAATGAACTGCTACATTTGTGGATGATCATGTGCTCATTGTTCTAGTAAATTACAGTCGTGACAGAGTTAATGTTCTTTTCATTTGAAAAATCTAAACTGCGGTTGGTGTCGTCATTTAGATATCATAAATTGGCTTTCATAAGATACAGTATGTAAAAAGGAATTACTAAGACAGGACATATGACAAAAGTCAAAGCTTTTAATAATAATTACAATGATTGTAATACCATATATCATGTTTTGCCTTGCCTAGACCCGAAAAGTTCACGTGTATGTAGGTGCAGTATAAAAATCAGTCTATGCTGGGAGGTTGCCATGAATGTACATGCACAAACAAGTACGGTAAATCTTAAGATCTATAGGTGGTGTAGTTACTTCACTTTGCTGCCATTTGGGGAAACCAGCGTGTAAATTTTTCATTTGTAAACTGTCATTGTCACATAGTGTATCACATTTTAATTTGTACAATGCGCTGAATTTCATGTTTTTAATCTGATCACTTTTCCATAATTGGGTTTGATTACCTGACAGCTCTGGCATGCTGTAACATGTAACAATGCTGGGAATATTAAAAAAAAACAAAAAAACATTTTAAATTTCAGGGGACTCCCAAACCCATCAGCCCAAGCATTTTATAGCACTTGAGTATATTTGTCTCCAAACCTATTTGTCTTCACCTGTTTTCTGCATAGTGACCCTCTAGTCACACACAAGGATCTCTTTACAGCTCACTTCACATTTCATCTGAGCGCCGGGAACATAAACCAGACCGCTACACTTGCTCTGTTTGCTGTGAATGCTGAAGCAAAGGGACAGGAAATCATTGCCATCAAAACAACTCTGGCAAAGGTCAGTCAAATCAGGGAAATTAAATTAGTCACCTTGAAGAAAAGCAGAGACCCTGTAACAGATGTGGGGGATGAGACAGGAGGCAGGGACACTCTGTAAACTCTGCATGATGGAATGAATTTGTTTGTGTGTGTGTGTGCTGTTTGTTTGTTGCTAATTAAGGTATGTAATTGGGTCATTCCCATTTCATAATTAACATGACAATAAAAATGATTAAAATGATTGAGTACAGTTGATATCCTACATTTGGAAGTAGATTAAAAAAAACAAGCCATCAACAGGTTTGTTGCATTGCACATATCACTATGGATCACTGGAGGAGGTAAATGCTTTGACCCAGCCTTATCCAACTAGGAATTCTGCATTTTTTCACACTGGCTCCACAGAGAAGGTGATGCAAAACAAGGAGTTTGCAGCTGAAATGTTGAAATGTAGCCTGGGATATCTTTTAATAGCAGTTGCATTTAATTTACAGACAACAGCGCGCAATCCATCTTCCAGAAAGTTCTTGTTCATGCTATCACAGGAAAGTATGAGCGAAAGGTTGAAAAGGTCGCGACTGGCAAATTTGTTTCTATTGTAGGAGACACAGAGGAGCTGCCCGGTCTTTTCAGCGAGGGGATTCATTAGACGAGCAATTCATTTGGTTGTTAGCGAGGTCTCATTATGTCAGATACACGAGTCTTACCATGACATCGCCTTCCTCCCATTAATTCGGGCCCACTTCAAACCAGTGGGCTGAGCACAAATGAAACAAAAAATACAGAAACCCACATATAAAATAACAAAAAAAAAAAGTTGTCTTCATGTTAGACTCCATTGCACAGAATACTTCGGGACCTGGAAACGGTACTTTTGGATTACTGTCTGATGCTCACACAAACCTCGATCAAAACATATGGACAAAATAAAACAAAGTAAGGCTGCAGATTGCTCATCTAGTTGACAGCTGTCAACATGAGTAATGATAAATAATTTATTTTTCTATATTTGGAGGAACCTATTCTACCATATGTGGACGTTAGTTTGAATTTTAAAATAATATTTAACGATTGGGCAATTTAATTTTAAAAGCACAACATTTAGACTCTGGCGTGATATTTTCACCAATTAATTAGCAACACAAAGGTGTCATGTAAGCATTTGTTATCCGCTGCAGTCTGAACTGCAGGCAAGCCCACAAGATACTGCAGTTAATAAAGCTATATTGATTTCATATGGAAATGTAATGGGTTTAAAATATTACAATTTGTGAATATGATATTTATTATTTATGGTTAGGTCGAACAATCTGTCACTCAGTTTTAATCCAAAACACAAGAGGACAATATGATTACATTATTTCCCAGTTCAGTGTTGAGGATTAAATTTGATTTAATAACTTCACAGCAGAGACCGCTTCTCTACATTTGGGTTTCAGCGAGTCTGCTGTATTGGACAGATGAGCTTTTCATTTAAAAATAAATGATTCCTTGACAAAACTGCCCAAAGCTTCAAGTGCTTCATCATCACTATGTATTTACAGACAGTTGTGGTGCTGGATGTGATGGTGTTTTTATGAATGCTGGTGCTGACAGCTGCATATACTCAGTATGGATTTAAATTCAATTGGTTTGAACCAATTTTACATAACAGTTTAGACATTTAAAGGTGCTAAGTGCGGCATTTTGTGATTCTTAAAAACTAAAACCACACTCCAGTTGCCTCCTGTCAAAGGAAGATGTTGCTACTTGTCCACCTTCAGCTCTCCAGTATCAGCTACAAAATGCTCCTCTATGTTCACCAGCAAACTGTGTGTTTTCTTGTGTGGTTGTGTACAGTCGTTTACCTCAGCAATTTTGCTGAAAACAGCAAGGACATTGAACGTTGTGGCACAAAAACAAAACAAAAACAATGACCTGAAAGAAATTAAAATGCTTCCTAGTGCTGAAGGAAACTGCAGTCCTTACACATTACACATATTCACCCAATCCATTTTTTAATACAAAACATTGATTATTGCACCTCTAAATGTCCAAACAGCAAATCTCCGTTTTGACAATGTCGTTGCTGATTTTGAAATTTGAATTCATCTACCAAATACTGACAGTGAAAAATGGCTTACTTAAAGTAATACTAAGATACAAACATGCCAACCAGAAATAACCTTCAAAGCCTTGAAAATATCACATCAGAGGCAGGGCAGAAAATCCTGACTTTACTCATCTTGTTTACCACCTACAGTTACAATATTTTTGAAAAGGAAAATGCCAGCGGGAGTTCACATTGATTTATTGCAAAAACAAAGGTTCACTGAGAGTGTGTTGAAGTCCTGTTGTCTGTAATTTACATCCATGTTACGTTAAGGTAATGCTGAAAAACAAGGGATGCTCCAGGAGGGACCCGTTGCCCATGCTGTTAAAAAAAAAAAAAGCTTGATCCAACTGAATGCTTTCTTATTATTCTGGAAAGAATGCAGAGAAAAACAGGGGAGTGAAGTCCAGACGATTATTTACAGCTTATTAACCAGATGCAGTGGGGCATTACTTAGTTCCATGCTGTGTGGCCTGCCATCTTGACTGCATCCAGGGACCTCACAGCAGAATCCTGTCATCTACAGCACATTGTATGTCTTTGCACTTTCTTCCAGGCAATGTGGAAAACTCTTTACCAGCTCTCCAGGGACAGAGAATGACCAACTTTAACTAAATGTCCTGTGCAGTGGCCCAGAGTAGCCATTTAGGAATGCAGTGTAATGCTCCCTCCAGCTCATACCGCCTCGCCAATTAGAGGTCAGAATGGAGGCACTTGTGCAGAGCGCAGCTTTAGATAGATGATGTCATTGTTTTGGGATGAACACAAAGCAAAATGAAGAGTCATGGCTCGCTGGATCTCTGAGTGCAACTTTTTTTGGAGCTAAAGGTAAAGGCTTTTTTCAACAGTTTTAGCGAGAAGCAGCTACTACACAGCCAGACTGTTGTTATTAGGTAGAGACAGGTAGAACTTGTCTAGGAGTAAGGAAATCAGGCAATTCCCCTGCTGTGTGTGCAATTGATGTACACATGCTACAAAAAAAAAAGAAACATTACATTTAATATGCAGCTTTATACAAGACGGCCTGGAGCTGTTTCAATGTTTCTCTATATGTGAAAACAAGTGTGTGTAGGGTGGACAATAGCACTTTGTTTGCTCTGCCTGAGGACACTGGCTATATTTGCCTGGGGCCCACAGTTGCCGTGACAGGTTCAAATAAGTACATCAAAACCACCTAAGGCAAGACTGTACATTTTACTTGGGGTCAACTTTGTGCAACAATAAGCTTACAGGTATGTTTAGTGACACACAGCACACATCGCAATGCAGGAAGGTTCAGGCTCTTCAATATGACCTGATCACTGATAATACAAACATTTCTTTAAGCTGCTTGATGCTGATGTGCTGCAATTAGTCATTTCAGTTATTAAATTATATGTTTTTTTAAATGTTATGTATAAAAACACTTTTTTTTAATGGAATCACTTTTCATTTCAGATCAGTTGTTTTAGCAAGTGCCCCAAACCACATATATTTACATTCACGTGACAAAGTCTTCCAGTGGCTATAGTAAATATTACAGGAGTAATAATGCAGTACTGTAATCTGAATCTGGCTTTACCCTGACCAAGCTGTTGACACATCATAAAACTGATTTCTTTTTTTAACATCAGAAAATGTTTTCTGTGTCTCATTCTAGAGGGCTTAGACAAACTTTGACTATTTTGTCCTCTAATTTGGAGGACTTGTACTTCTGCTTGTAGTATTTCACTTATGGATGTATAAATAGAACTGGTTACAGCGTTTGAGGTGGGCTCCGTTAATTTTTCATGGAAGCTGCCCAGTGATTTCCAGGCTGGAATCCACATATGCTTTTACATTATTGGACCCATAGAGCAAGCGACCTAGAGAACTTAGTCAAGCTGCTAACTCCTGGCTTCAGCCCGCTGCTAATGAATGTGCATAAAATTATTAACTCATGCAACTCTTTTAGACTTTAGAAATTTTATTAGACAAGTGGATTGAGTAATTTCATTTTAAAAAAAATGCTGTTTTTCTTTCATAGTGTAAGCTTTTGGGACAGACACCATTACACGGTCTGGACACTATGTCAAATTTACTTCAAAGTCTGGTGCTCTTCCTGGGGGCATGATTTTGCCATGCAGTGATAAAACAAGAATATAAACAAACACTATTTCCCAAATGAGATGTCAGTCCCAGACCTTCTCTCAAATTGTCTGAACATTGAAAAGCATGGCAATTGTGTCTTAGTTCAATCAGATTAAACTCTGCATTATGCAAAAGAAGTGGGTCACTTTGCAACCTGAAGTGAATATGTCTGACCTTTTAAACCTTTTGGTTGACTCTCAACCATCGCAGTGCCATGCAGGTGTTAATCTGATCCATACGATAAAACTATCATCTTGAGGGAAGTTTAAGGTGAGCACAAGCAACTTGAACATCATAGAACTAGACACACTGATTAACAGTTGATCTCTGCACATCATCCAAAGTAGATCAACAATAATGTTGACAGTACAGTAGCATTAAACCAAACGGTTTCTCAACCCTTTGTGTTGACCCAAGGTGCAAACGAAAAATGAGATCAGTGAGGCTGTATTAACAATAGCACACATATAGTGTAGGAGTGATTTGATTGTGCCGAGAGAGTAGAGAGAGGCACTGTTGGCCTATAAATTCAGGCTCTATAGCGACCATTTCTATTCATCATATCTGAATCATGTGACTGAACATGGCACAAAATCCTTTATCTGACCACTTTGGTTTTTTAATTTTACAGTTCCATTTCAACTGGAGGAGGTTGTGGACAGATCAATGTGCGCAAGTAGACACACAGAGCCTAGCAATTAGCAGTTGTGCTAATGTGCTTGAATGGATTTTCTGATTTGGTTGGAGGAAAGCAATACTGTACAGCTAAATCTCTCACCACCTGTTCTCAGTCAGCGTCTCACTGACAGTACAGTCAGAGAAGTCTAAAGCGCCTCTGCCTCACCCACACACTACAGTAAGCAATATTTGATTATTCCTGCAGAGGTAGAGCAGGATTGTGTATTAAGAATGTCTTTGCATAGTGGTGACTGAATGAAAATGAATCAGGTAACGTGAAGATATCAAACATCATTTACATGTATTTTAAAAAATGATACTATTAAGGTGCACACTCAACTAACCCAGCCAGACAGTGATTTACAAAGCATACAAAAAGCACAGAACAGACAAAAAAACCAAACAAACAAAACGCTGAGTTTGAGGAGTTTATTTTGACTCATCACTTCCTGCGGGCAGAGAAGTGGTGCTGCTATTCAATAGAATTTCATTTGAGCTAATAGAGAGAATAAGTGGCATCTCACTGGTGTGCACATAATGCATTAAATTATGATTAAGGCTGATACAGTAGTTTAAGTAAATTAAGTCCTGTACAGCTTTTGAGGGGAGACTGGCAACAATAGTGAACACATATCTTAGAAAACTGCTGAAACTGTTGGATGATGGTTGGTGGAGTGGCCACATTTTTACATTCTATCTCTAATGGACTCTTATAAATCACAGCTGCATGTGTTTTAAATCAAATCTGTATGATATTTAAAGAAGCTAACTGCCTAGAAAAATATATTAAGCAACGTGCTTCTATTGCTTGGCTGTACTCTGACCCTATCTATCTACACCAGTGTCTCTGTGTATATGTGTCTGTGTCTATCTGTTCAGATAAACCCTCCACTGACACGCACTAACAACACAGGTTTTCTCTTCCCCCAGTCTCGCCTTCTGTGGAAGATGCACACTACCTTAACAGAAAGTGAATACTGCCTTCTGTCCTTCTGAAAGAGCATCGATTTTTACTTTGCAGCGCCCAAGGTCAGTGCAAAGAACAAGCCGGGAGGATCTTATCACCTCAGAAGTACAGGCCTTTCTCTCAGTCTATTTATTGAGGGGAAAATAAACACAAATGAAGTTGAGAACACATCTGTCTGACTTATCGTGACCTTGCATAATGGCAGAGCAACAAATAACCAAATGTTTAAACTGTGAGGCATTTTAAATTAAAAGAAAATTGAACAATGTGTTATGATGTTCCATATCTTTTCCTTTTATGGCTTCTGCTGAAAGCTATGCACGTGTCAGTGTTTTCAAATTGCTCTCTGTGTCTGTTTATCTACTCTTCCTCAGTCTAAAATTACCCCGTAACCTCAGACTTAGCATTTCCTTGGCTGTCTGTGATATCATACTTAGGCTACAAAAGCCAACACACACACGCTGCCTTGGAGGCAGTAAACAAGTAATGGGTCTAATCATGGCAGGTGACAGCGCTTCCAAATTAATTCTTTCCCAGTGAATGACTTAGACTTGGCCCAAAGTACATGAGCAGAATTAAAACCGACAGCAGAACACAGGAGGTAACGATGCAAATTTTGCTAGCACAAACATTACTCATTACATTTCTGTGTTGTCGTTATTATGGAAATCCCCCTGACACATACAGTAACACTATGTATTGTATGAATCCCAGTTTTGCACCTTTATTTTTGTCATAAATTAGCATATGCACGAGCACAACATGCTCATGATGCATTTTGCAAATCATTATTTACACCAAATTAACGTATAACATGATGTATATTGTAGTTTTCAGATTTTTAAGATGCGTAATCACAATTGATTCACCCCATAAAAAAACATGAACAAGGGTAGATAAACAGCTGGAGACAGATCACAGATCCAGTCACATCAGGCCATAACTTAAGTGTTTGGTAATGGATGCGTTGACGCATGTTAGAAAGAGTGATTCCACTTGAGTCGAACCAAGTTATCTGTTTTGAAGGAATATTTTGACATATTGGGAAATACAAAAATAAAATTTGTTTTGCTGAGAGGTGGCGGTAGGTGGATTTTCTCCACCTTTGGACAGAGCTAGGCTAGCTGTTTCCACATGTTTATTATCTTTAGGCTTAGCCACTGCATTGTTTGGATCTCAGTATCAATCTGCTCCTGCATGTAGCATGTGTATACATCCATGATTAGTGACAGGTTAATATGTGATGGAAAGATACTAAGCTTTCACACACTTTTCTGTGAAGAAATGTTATCCCCTTTGGTCAAATGGATTGACACAGCATGCATTTGCATGAAGTTGACTGAATTTTCAACTCATCCCTTGCCCTTTGCCTCATGTGGCGTGCTTGCTTTGCACCACAAGTGAATTACTTGCTTCTCATAGAAAAAGATTGGAGGCAGAATTGATTTCTTGGTGTTCTGCAGTTGGTGTGGCTCGCTGGTGATCCATAGTCCTCGTCCTGATGTTATTGTAGAAGAAGTAGAAGAAGAGTCGACGCCTCACGTACAAGGCGGGATTATCAGGTAGCCCTGTCTTGTACAGAACACAACATGATGTTGAGGAGAAACTTCTAGACACTTAACTACAAACCACGAGGATTTCATATGTCCATTATTTTGTTAAAACGGTTTTACTTTTACATTACTACAGTTCAAAAGGTTAGGGTTACCCGTCACAAAAGCTTCATCTGGTACAATCAGACGGATGAGAAAACTGCTCTGTATTTTTGAATGGTCTTTCGTTCTTTTAGGTTATAGTAATTCATCTTTTTTTGTATGAAGGGTTTGCAAAAAAGTTCAGGGGAAACAAAGGCTTATTCACTAGTCTTCTTTTTGGGCCAAAACTATTTCAAATGTATCAAATTTATCTGTGTAAAATAACTATTATTGAAGGTATAAAGGAACATGTCTATATAACTGGTGACTCAAAATTCTTTGAGCAATAGTATATATTTACCAAAATATTTACCAAAAGAAAGCATTGTGCTATTGATGTAGCAGTTTGTGTACACAGTGTTGCAGGTCTCTATATAAAAATAGAGTGGTGTAATGTTAATGATAACCTTTATTGCTGTTGTTGCTGGTATGACAAACACATTCAGTCATAGTTGAGAGAGTTCAGTGGATTACTGTCTACAGAGGTGGAGGTTTTGGCCTTTTTTAGCCATGCGGCATAGTTAAGGCAATGTCACTCAGTCTCATGGGGCAATCACTTTGATCCAGACTAAAATCTCAACAAATGTTAGATGGACAATCATGATGCCCAGAGGAAGGAGTCTAGTGGCTTTGCAAACTTGGAATCGAATCTAGCACCATCATCGGGTCAAAAATGTCAATACTAAGTCTGGCTTTCTTTACATTATTATTATTATATTATTAGAGCATCATAGAGTCACTATAATGGTATCGGTAGCTAAATATGAAACAAGGCAGCATGTGATTGGCTTAGAATAAAAACTTGAAACAAATAAAATTGTAGATCCTTATGCTAAGTTAAGCTAATCATCAGCTGACTCTAGCTTCTTTTTAAGCATACAGACATCAGAGCAGTATTGATCCTCTCATCTTCTGTAACTCTCGGCAAGTAAGCAAATACATGTATTTCCTAAATGTCAAACTATTCCTCTAAAGATGTAATGTGTCTTGCAGGCCCTTTTGTCCTTTACTGATAAATGAACATAACAATTGGTCATAATGGACCATTTATTTTTTATGTCTGTAGGATATAGTAAAATATTATTTTCAACCAGCATAACTGTCTCAGACATTCACATTTTTATTTGTGGAATCCTGATGGGACTATCACAATATCTCCTCATTTATGAACTTATCAAATAACCTCCATTAACAAACAGACAATATTTCCATTTTACAAATTGCGCAGTAGGTTTGTCATGGAGTCAGCATAATACCCCCCTCGATGCTGCCATAACGGCTGTCACATGCAGGTTGTACTTAGTAATTTAATCTAATTGCACTGTAATGTAACAGATACTAGGGTGGCATGAGGAAAGTGAGTCTGCAGGGAAAGGGATGTAATTAATGAATTGATTACTAAGGTTCTGGATTGACAAGCCAAGATCCTATAAAGTGATTGGTTGGGGCAACTGAAAGGAGGCAGGCTTGATGTGGTGGTGTGTGCATGTGCAGTGGTTTGTGGACTGTACAAACGAGGGGAATGAAAACGGCTGGTGCAGGAAATCTCACTCTGGCCGTTGTTATAACTTTTCCACTGATAAGTACTGGCACACACTGTGTCCATATAGGGAGATGTCAAAGCATGAAACTAGATAACACATACTTGGAAAAGGCATCCAGATGGATCCATGCGTGAAACTGTCTTTTGGGTGAGATGAATTAGGTTTGCTGTAGGAAAGGGGTGAATACGGAGGTGAATAAGAGATGGAAAGTGTGTTATGACACACCAGCATTCACAGATGTGGGCTCTTTCTTAGGGAGTGAGATATCAAAGTAGCCTGCTATTGATTCCTGGGAACAATCAATATAAAGCCATTGCACCTTTGTATTTGTTGCTCAGCAGTCTGCCTTCCTCTGAAATAGGTGATAATGACACCAAAACTGATGTGTGCATTCCCATATGCATGCATATATTCTATACCGTATGTGCATGTGTGTAACGGGGCATTATAGGCTGAGATGTCTTGCATGGCCTCTGCATGCTGTTTGTGCAGGTTGCTATAGGTGTGTATACATATCTAAGTATGCAAGCTTGGTGTGTGTGTGTGTGTTTATGTGTATGTGTGTTTGTTGCAGCAGCTGACAGGTCCAGTAATACTGACAGGACGCAGGCAGTTCCCATGAGGCCGTGCATGCTGACAGCAGCTGGCCACAAAGAGGAACAGCTGCTGATGGGCTTCCAGTACAAAGAGCCCACACAGTGCTTCTTCTTCTTCATCTCACTATCCTGTTTAGATACATATTCACTTTATCACTTATTGTTTATTTCACTTTCTTTATTTTACTGATATAGCCTCCCACTTTGCCTCTCTCTTTCTTCGTGATATGAAAACATTCCTTCTCTCCACTAAAGACACACACACATTAATTCTATGATTAGGTGTCCACCCAAAAGTTTTGGCGCTTGAGGGACAAGAGGACGGGGGGAAGATGGTTATTGATTTTTCCATGATAGCCCTCATTGTCCAAAGTGATTCGGCTTTTACCCGTTCCTGCCATGCTCGACCAACCCTCATCCACCCTGCTTTCTCCACCACCTCTCCTGCCGCCGTCATTATCGCTTGGATTTGCACGTGTCTCAAGCACAAACAGGACACTGCCACACATACGCTCAGACACTCCTTTGGTTTTCCTTAGACATGATCATATCCACAATCGTTTGTATGCGGGACTACAATTTAAATGTGCAAACAGGAATTGGCCAACTTTAATTAAAGAGGGCATATCTGTGCAAATATATGCCTTTTTAAAAGGCATACACTCATTTGAGAATGGAGAGGTATTCTGATTTTACAAGCAGTGTTTGGAACTGGACTGCACGTAGTATAAGGTGAGGAGGTGTTCCTGTTCATTTGCATGCAAGAAGACAAACTGTATAACTAACAAAACAGCAGTGTACTAGTAAATTATTTGTGCTTGGCGGTTCTATCTTATGATTTACATTTAAATCGCAATGTGGCAGCAGTGAGGCAGAAGTCGTTGGGGTGTGGTGGTGGTGGATGTAGCAAGCCTAACTTTCATGCAAAGGATTGGAGCTCCTGTCCCATCACAAACTTGCAATTAACAGTGTTGTATTTGCCAATCTGTCACCGTACCACACTTGCCATGTGCAGATATTGTAGATATATTATGTAGAATATAGATATCGATCCTTTCAAAAAATATTGGCACTGTGCTGGCCAATCATGTACATGCAACTTTCTGTAGATTACTTTGCCTATGCTGACCTCAAGCTGGACTGCCTGTAACAACTAGTTGGATATCAGACTTTAGTCTCTGCATGAATACAGACACATTGTCATTTACTTTAAGGATAAAGGTAAATTGTGCCAGGCATCTCACTGGGAGCTGGGTGTTGGCTGTGTGTCTGGGCCTGGCAGCAGTTCTACCTGAAGCTTGAGAGGAGGAGAGGACAACATGGCCAACAGCTGCTTGTCTGTCTGTTCTGTCTACCAGCTACAACGCCTGCATACCCTCCTGCCAAGTGCATAGAATCGCAATCTGACTTCCGCTGTCAGTATATCACGGTCCAGTAATCTATGCTATTGTATATTACAATTCCTCCATCGTAGTCCAATTTTGTTTTTGACCAGTCAGATGTGGGCGTCCAGCTTTAGTAGTTGGCTCTCTTTAGGACCACATTGCATTTAGATAATGATTGGTGTTACTGTGTTTCTGGTTTAACATAAATCAAATATAGCCAAAAGGGAAAAGTGAAACTGAATATAAAGTCAATGTTTACTACAAAAGCATGCCTCATTTCCCTTGATGGTTGTTGCTTCCGTTAATAAGGTTGAAAACAATTCAGTTCATGCTGAATTATTTCCTCACTTTAATCTCTATATAGTTTTGAAAAGAATTATTAAATACACACTTTTTCCCAGGGGTGTCTGTGCTTTAAAGGCAGCATTGGATACAAATTTAGAAGTAACATGTAAATGTGAAAGCACGCACATACTCCCACCTATTCACCCACCCACACACACAAATTCCCCAGCAATATTCCTTTTATTTTACAATGCTATTATTTCACATTCCTTGTATTACACTGTGAACACAACAAAATACCCACTGTCACATCTCATCCCACTGCTTCTTTCTTTGTTTCTTCTTTTCATATTAATGAAACAGGATACAGCTCTTGCTGATTTGTCCAGTATCTTTTACTAAAGGTCTCTGAAACAAAGTGGGGAGGGTCACATTGGGCTGTCTGCAGAGAGCAGTTGTATTCTGCCTGCCATAACTTTGGGGAACACTCAAAACTGGTGATGGCCACTCTGTGCTATGCAGCTTGTCATGAGATAGGCAATTGTACATTGGTGACTGGACCATGTGTTAATTATATAAAGCAAAATGCTTTAGATAGTTTATTGTTTGATTTTAATGGATGTACTCAGGAATGTAAAGCCTCACAAAGGGAGTCTAACAGGAGACTGTATGAAGAAAATGTTTCTTTATCATCTAGCAGCATGTGGTGCACAGTGAATGTTACACTGTACATTCCTGTATTAACATGACATACTTTGAGGTGTTTGGAAGCCCATGTGGAAAGCTTAAAAAGGCAGATCCTCCAAACTAAGCTTCTAAATTGATAGTGAACAACCAAATATTTAGTCATTTAAAAAATTCAGCTTTATTACAATATTTGAGAATATTGCATAATTTTCTCAAATATGTGCACTTTTCAGTTACTTATGCAAGTTTCTAACAGTTGCAGAAGAAAGAAACTATAAAAACACAAAATAAAAAAAGTAGCAGTGTATATAGTTTCTATAATAATACATTATATAATAAAACTAATAATATTTTGTCCAGTAGATGCAATAACAAATATATATAATAACTAAACAAACAAATAAATGAATAAATGTCAATGTCAAAGTAGTCAATGTAGGCCTGTTCTCCTCAAAGACAAAGCAATAATAATTGCACTTATAATTATTTATGTGCACATTCCTGGTAATTTGGTCTACCCAGAAACGCCAAACTATCAAGTGCCACATTTCAAACTTCTGTGGCGAGCTGGAGACAGAAGAGAAGCTCCGCTTGTCTCCTCGACCCAATGGAAGCTCATTTGTACCATCGTTTCCCTGACCTTGAACGCAACAATCCGACCACCACGTCACTGTGGTTTGGTTCAGGGAATTGTAGTTTACTTAAAAATGTGCCTCTCGTAGTGTGTGCGGCGGGAAAACTACAAGTCCCAGATTTCACAATGCGGAAGTAGCTCAACAAAACACTGAGAGGTTGCAGTATCACAGCCGAGAAGATGTCTCATGTTGTAAAGAAAAGAAAACTGGACAAAACCCGACAGGACAGACTGTACTTTGACAGCTACACTGATGTGACCATCCATGAGGAGATGATAGCGGACCACGTCCGGACTAACACGTACCGGATGGCGATACTGAGGAACAGTGAGTCCATACGTGGTAAAGTTGTGCTGGACGTCGGGGCAGGAACCGGCGTTTTAAGCATTTTCTGTGTACAGGCCGGAGCCAAGAAGGTCTACGCCGTGGAGGCTTGCTCTATCGCCGAGCAGGCTGTGAAAATAGTTCAGCTGAACAATATGGAGGACAAAATCGAGGTCATTCGCGGCACGGTGGAGACGGTGGACCTACCGGAGAAGGTGGAGGTGATAGTGAGCGAGTGGATGGGTTATGCCCTCCTGCACGAGTCCATGCTCAACTCGGTCCTGTACGCGCGCGACAAGTGGCTGAGTCCGGGCGGCATCATCCTGCCCAGCAAAGCCGAGCTGTACATCGCGCCCATCAGCGACCCGGTGGTGGAGGACCGCTTACACTTCTGGTACACCGTCAAGGACCAGTACGGCGTCGACATGTCCTGCATGTCCGACTTCGCCACGACGTGCATCATGAACTCCGACATCACCGTGAACTCGGTGACCGTCGAGGACGTGCTCTCCCACCCGGCCCGCTTTGCAGAGCTCGACTTGCACTCCGTCACCGTGGAGGAGCTGCGGTCGGTGAAGGGGAAGTTCAGGTGCGAGTCTTTCGGCTCGGCGGCGGTGAACGCTTTCTGTGTTCACTTCACGGTGACTTTCCCATGCCCGGATAAGCCGCTGGTGCTCTCCACGTCCCCGTTCAAACCGGAGACTCACTGGAAGCAAGCGGTGCTGTACCTGGACGCTCCGGTGGATGTGGTGCAAGACACAGTGGTCACCGGAGAGGTCAGCATGTATCCCTCGGAGGAAAGTGGCAGACATATATGTATCCACGTGGACTACACGATAGGAGAGCAGAAAAGACAGTCCAAGACTTTCTCCATCCCTGACTGGAGCAGCGAGGCTCAGCCGTGATGAAGCATCCGTTCAGTCACCAGACAACACTCAGAGTTATTATCTGTCACTAAGATTGACAAAGCTGCTCACTGTGAGGTTTGGCTGAAGTGGAGCAATGAGTGTGTTTGTGTCCAGTGTGGTGAATTATTCATATCCAAAAACTAAAATATGACTTTAGGTCTCACGGACATCCATAAACACACACACACATACAAAGTTAGGTTTGTTTATACAGTCTGTGGTTTGACCCATGGCTCCAGGCTGTAGTCTTAAAACATGTTTGTTTTTACATCTAATAAATAATTTGAAAAGAGAAATTGCATATTCTTAACATGTTTTTAATGTGTTTTTTTATGAATCTCACTCTCACAAGAGTATGTGTTTATGAAAGCCTGTAGTGATATTGTTTCTTTTTATTGAATACTGTGTTTACAGCATTTATGACCCGTCTTATAAAAACACACTACAGCATTACTAACTAACCGTTATTTCTTTGGTTGATTTTTTGGTTTATAAAATGGCAGAAAATAGTCCAATGTGACATTAATGTTTTGTTAGGACCAACAAACCCAAATATTGTTTATTCTATTACTAATGACTATACTAAATCACTTATTACTGTTGTATTACAGACAAAAGAGAAATAGAAAATCGTTAGCTTAGGAGCTCGTATTAAGGAATTGGTGGTACTTTTGAACAAAAATACATTTAGTACATTTAGATTGTAAAAACAGTTAACTAATCAATCAACTAATCGTTTCAGCTCTGCCATTTAAGTCTTAGCTTCTTTCTTTTTTTTAATGTCTGGGTGGAAAAGCATTTCAAACAGTGTTTGACTGTCACAAGCATCTCAAACTTTCCTGACTAATGAATAGTTTGAAGTGGGTGTGCAGCTCCGTAAATCAGGTTTTACAAACTGATGAATAAATTCAACACCATGTTGCCGACATCTGATATTCTAATGAATTTAATCATGCATATTGTGTGGAATCTGATCAAAATGCAGTATTCAAATGAGGTTTCGACCAATATATTGACTTGGCCTGGGTGTAGTCAGGCAGGAGGCTGCATCTTACAGGAGGTATCTTACATTGGCTGGATTTCAGTTTTTAATAACAGACCAAATTGGCTCATTATTTTGGTTTAAAGCTAGCGCCTGCTGTCAGCTGATGCCAGAAACCTTACTTACAGAAACTTAGTCTAAGCAATTCTGCTGCAGCACTCTGCAAAAAGAGAAGTGTTTCTACATTAAAGTATATCCTTCCTGACCATTAAAGACTACTTTATCCAAGTGTTTTTATCAGCAGCAGCATAAATCTTTTCATAAAAGTTCATAGTTTGATCGCTGTGTTCAATAACTTGTCATTTATTGAACAAAAGATGTAATCTGGTCATTCATCAGTCATTGATTCACTGAAGAGTCGGTGTGCATGAAGTGAGTTTAGATTTTGGCAGATTAAATTGCAGGGAACTTAATTAGAGTTTGGTGAACTGAAAGCTGTTTCAAAGAGAATTGTTTTCCCACTGCATTAATTGATGAACAAACTAGACTCGAATAAATTGTTTGACAGTTTCACGTGTTATGAATCCTGACTAAAAACATAGAAGCAAGAATCCCGAACACGTGTCAACATTACTGCAGTTATTTTTTATACCGCTTCATTCACACATCCAGAACTTACCACAAGGAATTCAATTACTGTCCTGAGAGTTAACTGCAGGTCTCAGTCCTCTTTCAGTTGCACTGCATTTCATTTGTTTAATTTACCTTTTTCACAGCAGCCATTATGCCATGATATAGTAGGGTGAACCGCAGGAGTTTCCAATGATACTAATTAATGGTCAGTTCCATTTAGTGCAGCAGAGACTTTCCAGTGAGCCAGCATGCACCACGCAGCACCCTGACTCTGTTTGACCTGAATGCAACAGAACCGTAATATCGTTGGTAACACCTGTGTTCATCTACTATTTCATGGCAAAATGGCTGCTGTGAAAAAGGTGTATTGTTACTTTAAAAGTTTTTATCATCTATCTGTGAGACAGGTGAGTCAGTTGTTCTATGAAAGTATTTTTCATGTGGCATTAAATATATACCAAATATATTACCAAATGAATATAAATACATTGAAACTATAAATATATCTTAGTCTACTATTGTGACCTTAAAGTCTAGTTAATAAGTATGACATTAAATCAAAAAGGTAATGAGTACTAATTATATTTATACATATTTATTTGTATATATACTTTATATCTGTTGTTTATATGATTAGCATGTTGGTTTTGGTAATGACCTGCTCGCTACTGTGTTGCTCTTTAGCATCTTCAGATTTGATACCACTTGAATCCACTTAAAACTTGTAAGATTTTGTCCATGAACCATTTCTTTAGGCGCATTATTACTACATTTTCTTGTTGAATATTATGTTACTTCCAGGTCAAACTAAGGACAATGTGCTGATGAAACCTTTATGTAAGTGAAGTAGACACTGTGGACGGCACTGATTAAGCCTATCTTCGTGTGCACTGGATCGAAACCACGAGATATGAATGAGTCCTCTCACATAAAGCACCTTTTCCGCATTCTAATTATACAGCAGTTAATAAATACACATAGATTCCTGAAAACGTTAGGTGATAATTTATCTTTCACACCCCATCATCATCTGAAATATGGTATTCATTTGTTTCAGTGTTGTCTGTATAAATGTGAAGCCACTATCTAATGAACACATTTGAAATTAATCAAAAGCTATAGTGTCGACAAATCAGCAGCATTGTCTGTAAGTTTGGGAAAGAGTGATTAATGGCTGAGTGGCATTTTGAACTTGCAAACATCTAGTCTCCGGTTTCCACATGGATGGGCTATATATTTATATATACTGTATATATTATAACATTCTGAGCATATGAGGAGTGAGGAAAAATAAGCATACACATCTGTGAATCAGAAGAAAGATAAGAGAATACACACACTGCTTGCTGCTTTTTCACAATGACGTAAAACAAGCTGATTAACTTTGCTTATGTGAGTTATCTTCATAAGTAATAGAGAAAAAGTGGTTAAAGTGAATCAAATCCCAAATCAAAGCCTCTTAAAACAACCTGAAGAGTAACTCTGGCCTTAAACTGTTTTTTCTTCCTGTGGAAGCTTTGGCACTTCAACTCCATTAGGAAGTACAATTGCCAAATCCTACATCTGAGTATGATGAGACTTCCATTTTGAAACGTGGAGCCAAGCAAAGACCTTAAAAGGTTCCATAGAGAAAAAAAAGTCATTGCTGCACTGTACAGTAAAAACACATAATCAGGAACTTCTGAAAAAGAAAATAGCCCACCATGAAGCCTGTCCTGTCACAGCACACTGACGGTTTCTGCAGTGAGCCCCAGCAATAATGTTCAGGAAGCACCATATGGAGCCAACGAACTGGAAATGTAGTTACTTATCCCTCCTTATGTAACTAACAGTCATCACTTAAGCACTTTGGAGCACATTTGTCATAACTAACAAATACTTTTGATGCACACACAGATACATACTTTTGATGTCAGATTTCAAACGTTAGGCTGGTACTGTATAAGATCTCAACTTCAGTTCAAATGGTAATCTGACATAAGAATGACTTACTCTGTGCCCTTTATACCAGACCACTGGTTGCGTTGTTGAAAATCATTGCCATCGTCATTGCAAAGATAGCTTTCATTATCAATGCCGTAGAAGTGATCACAAACAAATTTTTGTTGTTTTTTTACCCTTCAATGAAAAAGAATGTTCTAAAATCATGTTCAAGTTGGAGTCTACGTAGTGTATGGCTGCAGTCATGGACGTTATGTGGAGTAATGTAATTCATGCTCACTCTTTCATGCCAAAAAAGCAGTCAGACCAGCTTCAAACCCTGGTTATGTCTGACCAAGGTCAAGTCCTTGTTGTCAAATGTCAGTTTGACAAATGTTTTCCTGGTGGCTCTATGTGTTTTTGTTGCCCAAAAAGCACGTTTGTGTCAGGAAAAGACAGAAATAACTCATATGCTTTTCACTTAAGTTGAATTCTACACTTGCAGCTAGCCTAATGTGAATGCACTGTGGCTGAATCTCTCCCAGCCTCTACAGGTGCCCGAAGGGAACAAAGCCACACAGGCAGAACAAAGGAAGGTATTCAGAGTAGGGCAGGCAGCCACTGTTAAGCCCAGAATCCCACTCATGCATGCATGACCACTCTCTGCTGCTAAATGCTAAACTAATTGTGATCCATTCCTGCCTGAAATGATTTGGAAACCATTAGAAACAAGTGTTGAAACTTGAAATGGGATTATTTGTCTTGTATTGCACAGCAATTTAGGAGCCAATCAATAGACAATGTGCTTAATCTAACTGATTTCAAGACTCATTGTTCAGTGCAGGACTGGTGAACAAGACTGAAGGACAGCATAGTCCAGGATTCTGTGAACTGGAGCAACAATATATGCGGTTGTCTTCAGATTCAGTGTTTCAAATCAAATGTTTGACAATTACATCAGGATTCATGTGTAGGAATAAAATGTGTTCTAGTATGAAAAATTATATTACTTTGATCTTAAAATATTAGCACCTCAAAGAACTGTATCAGACAGATACATAGACAAGACTGACAGGCCAGACAGTATTATCTGAAAGACTAAAGTGTAAATCAGAGTGTATAATGCAAACAGTTTATCAGCACTTTTTACACTCACAGTTTCTTAGACCTTCTCACTATATTCTTGTAATATTAGGAGCTTTACACAGCTGCATACAGATTGTATGTCTTAGCATTGCTGGATTTTCTCCCATTCTTTCTTTTATATTTGTTCAACCTCTTTAAGGTTGGACAGCAAAATTCAACAAACTACTTTAATCCATCGTACGAATGTTCCTGTGAGACCCTGGTTGTCTTTGTTTTGTCTGGTTCACTCAGAGACCTCCACGTCCTTCATTTTGTAGCTGTTCCAGTATTGGCTTGGCCAACCCTTATGTCCTGAGGTAATGTTGGAACACCCAGTCTGGTGTCTTTGGCATTCTGTGGCAGGCTTTATTTATTGTTTCCCCTGTTGCTAGAAGTCTTCTAGTATCTGCCAGAGAATATAATGAAATGATTTTGATATTGAGCACTTTGCATTATGTCTGAGGTTCAGTTTTAGATAGCAGCATCATCTTTGCATGTTTGTCTTTTAGAGAGAGTTCAATCAAAGAGGACCAAGATCGCAATCTTCTTGATCTTCTGGATAGACTTGACAAGTGTACAATGATGAGGATTACTTTACTCCTAAAGATGACAGTGTTGCCGCGTTAGTATAACTTGATCATATGTCAATAATTCACCACTTACACTTTCTAGATTGCAAAGTTGTTATTTTCGAATTACTTATTTAATTATTTTCTCAATTTACCCAGAGGGAAGTCTTGAGAGGGCAACATTAAAAGATATTATATATAAAATGTTAGAACGATAAATACAACATAAACAGTCTAAGGTGCATGCCATAAAATAGTGTAAACAATGTTAAGTTAAGATGCATGAACAGATAAGTTTCCGAGTTTTAGAAGGAAATGGATTGACTGAGATTAAATTATTTTTGTGCATTATTTCAGGAGAAAGAGGCAACATAAACTCAAATAAAATATATAAGCCACACTTTTGGTTTACTTGCATTTTTCATGTAGAAGTAAAAGAACTAAAAGTCTTCTTGTGCACACAAGGTTTATTTCTCACAAATGTTATTTCTCTTAAATTTTATTCCTCTGCACATTTGCTGGATATTGATAGGAATTGGAACACGCTGTGGAGTACGCAGGTCATGCAAGAACTGGGATGTTTGCATCTTCCAGAATTGTGTACAAATCCTTGCAACATGGTGCCAAACATTGTTATGCTGCAACATGAGGCAATGCCGATGGATGAATGGCATGACAAATGGCTTCAAGATACCGTCACAGTATCTTTGTACATTTAAATTGCCATCAATAAAATGCAGCTTATGCCTGCCCATACCGTAATCCCACCATGGGGCATTCACAACAATGACATTAACAAACACTTACACAATGCCATAAATGCTGTCTGCCATCTGCCCAATATAATGTAAACCAGGAATCATCAACACCCTTCTCCAAAGTGCCAAACACCATCAAAGGTGAAAATTTACTCACTCAAGCTGGTTATGGCGATCAACCAGCACTCATGTCAAGACAACAAGCAGTCAGATGAGCTTCCTAGAGATGGTTTCTGTCAGTTTGCGAAAGAAAATTGTTGCATCAGTTTTCCAGGTGGTGATATTGCCGATGAAGAAGCCGAACTGAAACCGAGATTCAATTCACAGGCAACAGCTCTGGTGGACATTCCTGCAGTCAGCATACAAACTGCACACTCCATCGAAACTTGTGACTTTCTCTCGCACTGTGTTGTGTGATAAAACTGAAGAGTGTCTTTTAGTGTGACCAGTCCAAGGCACACCTGAGCAATGATCAAGTTGTTTTATCTGGATAATGCCACACCTCTCAGGTGGATGGATTATCTTGGCAAAGTGCCGGCTTCCAACAAATTTGTGGACAAAATTTGAGAGAAATAAACCTTTTGTGTGCACAGGAGTCTTTACTTCAACTCATGAAAAATGTGGTAATATTTTTGACTACTGTACATCTGGAGACATACTGTAAGTGACAATGTAAAACCTTAAGTTGCAAGTCAGAAAGACACAACGTGAGGCTATGTGTTTTTCTTTGCATGACAGCGATGATATGGGTTAGTCCTTGACTTGTCAGACTGGAGAAAGATGGGAACACAGCATCCAGCTTCTCACATCTGTGTTGACCACAGCCATTCAGCTCAGCTCTACTGTATTGCTATGAAAATTAGAATAATATTCAGTTTGATATCTATCTCAACAGCAGTCTGTTTAAAGATACCACCTCTGATGTCACTGTAAGAACTTGAAAAATTATATGGAAATATGTAAACCAGTTCACACAGCGATGGATCCCGGGGTATTGCACCCACTCATTTTCTGTCACCTTGCTTAAATCAAATGGTGTCCTCTGTGACAAAAGTTATGAATTATGTATTCCAAAACTAAAACAGGAAAAATCTCAATTTCCATAATGTAATTTGATTTGATTTGAGATGATTGTCAGTAGTGTCAGAAGCCCATTTATTTCCTGCAGTAATTTGTTCCTGTTGATGTTTTTAGTGACCAGATTAACATGCGTATCAAAACTCTATGGGTGTGAATCCTAAACTTCACTCATCACATAAAAACTGAGGAGGGGGGATCATTAGATGTGTTTCTATGGAGCTAATTTTCGATCGCTGCTGAAACCTGACTGGACTCTGGTGGCACGCAGTATCTAATCATGGCCACTCATTCATCCTTGTATGCTAATGACACCATGGATAAGCCAATAGGATTCAATTCCCACAGTCAGTTACAGTAACCAATATTTCTGTCAGCACATCCTGTGAGGACAATTTGGGAACATGGTATTGACAAAAGCTAATTTGGTGGACCAACCCCTAGAGAGGGAGGTGGACTTCATTTCTCTGGGGCCCAGCAGGCCAGACCATTTGTCATCATTATCATTAGCAGCAGGAACTGACCCATGTGCATACTGCTAAACCTCAAAATAACTGTCCCACTGTATGTTCCTACATTTTTTCTTAGCTGTAATAAAACAGTACACTTATTTAAATGAGAAACAGTATTCATCCTAGCCCTGAGCTGTGAATCTCAGCCGCAAAAAGCCACTGCCTATCACAAATGCATCCAGCTGAAAGCACTGAGGCGTGCCTTCATGGACGGACGCACACCATACAACAAGGACAGATCTGGACGGCACCTGTTAAGAAAGTAAATCCCAAATCACTCGCAAGAGCACGTAAATCTGAGCGGGATGGCCCCGATTCACAATCCGCCCGAGGCAGCCAGCTCTTAGCCTGTACAAATCCAGCAAACTGTGTGACCACATCCTCCCCTCCTCCTCCTTCTCCTCCCCCACTAATCCTTTTTCAATCATGCACTTTTTGGATTATGCCTCTGTGTAATTCTTCTCAGGTATTGTTTTATAACTTAATATGATATTTCAATGTGGGCGAGTTAGGTTACGGGTTTAGGACACTGTGCAGGATTGGATAAGCGGCAGAGGTCTGCATACAGCAGATTGGAGCGGAGGGTTAGTGCCAGGCTGAAAGAAGCGTGATAAACCTTTGACACAAAGTCCAAATGGAGCAGGTGCATAAAGGTGCTGAGACTGACCTGATTCAGTCCTTCGAAGGCATCCCATATTGCAATGTGAACCCTGCATTTGTCCCAAGTGTCTCACCTCCGGAGAGAAGTTATGATGCTTTGCATAGTCAGGAAGTTTATGAAAGAAGTAAAGATAGCAACTGTGAAGCCACCATCTTGATTCACCTTGTCCATATCATGCAAGCTGGAAATGAAAAGCTCACAAAGTCAAAGTTATAAAGAAGTGCAAAGAAAACACATCTCTGTTATCTGTCTCCACGTCCAACAAGTGTAGACTACACAAGACAGGGACACACTCTAATAAATGGCAAGTGAAACTGAAAATTACCATTTAAGAAACCCACTTAAGGAAAAGTAAAAAAGTACAAGGTTAGATTAAAAAACTCAAGGTACTTTCCATTTTGATATTTTTCAGGGTGTGATTACTACTTCTATTACACAATTGATGCTAATGTTGTAGTTGCCATTACGTTAGGTTAACAGAACAACAACTCTAAAGCACAGCGATTTAAAAGCCCAAGAGACCACTAGCTAAGACACAAGTTAATGTCATTATCATAACGTCAAAGATCAATGTTACACATGAAAAATGTATGTAGTTAACTTTAGCTAGCAATCTACATTTTTGCCAACAGTATGTGTAACTTACTTCAATTTGCTTGCTGAGGTTAAAAGAGGAGGGTAGTGGAGATCTCATAGCAAGGCATAGCAAGCATAATGCCGCTATCTTTTTTATATTTTAGTATAGAAAGTGTGGCCAGATGTGTCCAGGGAATGTTGCTGGAAGCCACCTCTGTTCTAGGTTTTGCTCCCAGAACAGAGGTATTGCTTATTTTTTTCTTCCAGGCAGCAAGTAACTTGGCCTCTGCTGTAGACATGCTCCTTTCATGCTCCCCCCTACACTAGGTTCCCACAATATAAAGCAGAGTTGTAATGTAGATATAAATGACAAATATATTTAAGTGAAAATTAGATTACTGGCTCAAAAATATACTTAAGTAAGCGTAGAACTACCGTTTAAAAAGTAAACATGAGTAGTACTTGTTTCCTAAAAGAGCTACTTAACTTGTGTGTGCTACTGAACTTAGCT